>NC_134556.1:18842187-18990226 GCF_025594145.1 Primulina tabacum
TGACACTCTTCGCTCCACACAAATTTCACATTTTTTTGGTCAGTGCTGAGTGGAACGGAACGGCAATGGATGAGATCCCTGAATGAACTTCCTGTAATATCCTGCCAACCCAAGAAACTGCGGATCTTGGATGCATTCTGAAGCACAACCCAATCTCTGACTGCTGCAAACTTCGCCGGGTCTACCTCAATGCCACTGCTAGAAACAATGTGGCCCAAGAACGCCACCTTCTCTAACCAGAATTCGCACTTACTGAACTTTGCGAAGTTTGTGCTTCTGCAATGTCTGCAACACTGTGGTCAGATGCCTGCTGTGCTCCTCCCGACTCTTGGAGTAGACGAGAAAGTCATCTATGAACACTATCACAAACTGGTCGAGGTATGGCTGAAATACGCGATTCATGAGATCCATGAAGATCGCTGGCGCATTCGTCAGTCCGAACGACATCACAAGGAACTCGTAGTGGCCATAACGAGTCCTAAAAGCAGTCTTCGAGACATCAGCATCTCTCACCCTCAACTGGTGATAACCGGAACGCAAATCTATCTTGGAGAAAATCGAAGCTCCCTGCAACTGGTCAAACAGATCCTCAATCCTCGGTAGTGGGTATTTATTCTTCACTGTAACCCTGTTCAACTCCCGTTAGTCAATGTGCAAAGCCTCATCGTGCCATCCTTCTTTTTCACAAATAATACCGGCGCGCCCCATGGACAAAAGCTCGGGCGAATGAACTCCTTGACGAGAAGTTCCTGAATCTGATTCTTAAGCTCTGCCATCTCTGTCGGTGCTAGTCGGTACGACGCTTTGGATATCGGAGCCGTACCTGGCATAAGCTCAATGGAAAACTCCACCTCTCTCTCGGGTGGCACCAGAGACGTCTTCGGGAAAAACGTCTAAGAAATCTCTGACAATCGAAACATCTGAGGTTGACTGGCTGGGTTCCTCGGGGACAGATAAAAAGGTCGCTAGAAATGCCCGACACCCTCTATGCATGAGTTTCCTAGCCTGAACATAAGGAATAATGCGCGGTAAAGGAAAGTACCTGTCCTCAAATAAGAACTGCTCCATTCCAGACGGTCGGACAAGAACAGATCTCCGTTTGCAGTCTATCAACACTCTGTTCATCAATAGCCAGTCCATCACTAGGATGATGTCAAATTCTGGCATCGGTAGCACAATTTGATCCGCATAAACAAGATTACCGTGCAGCTCAAGGTCTATATCTCGGATAACATTGGTGGCTGCCATCTCCTCGCCTGACGGCAACGCTACTGAAAAGGCTGTATCTAGCCCAATGGTCTGGATCTTGAGAAAGTTTGCAAAGACCTCCGAAATAAACGAGTGAGTAGCCCCTGAATCTATCAAGGCCTTGATAGCGGAACCAGATATAAAAATTCTCCCTGTCAACAACATAGTCCCCGGGTTGGTTTCCGTGGCATGAAGAGCAAAAACTCTGCCTTGGGTAGGCAGATTCCTCTGAGGACATTGCAGCAACATGTGGTCTGGACTGCCACACTTAAAACACTTTCCTGAGCCAGCCATACATGCTCCAGGATGGCGACGTGAGCACCTGGGACAGACTGGGTGCTCCTGAGTCTTCGGGGCTGGGCGTCCCCGCTGCTGCTGCTGCTGGCCTCGGTTCCTGTGCGGTCCATGAAAAGGCCTCTTATTCTGCTGCTGCTGATGAGGAGGAGGGCGGTGCGGTGCCTCGACTGGGCGCTTGCTCTGGCTATCTCTCTCGATATCCCGCAGATCCTGCTCTGCGGCTAAGGCCTTGGAGACGGCAATCTCATAAGTAGCAGGGTCGACACCCTAACATCCCGGCGCAAGATCGGCCGTAAACCCACTAGGAAGTGCATCAACTTGGCTCTGGCATCATTCGCGATCAGGGGCACAAAGTGACAGCCCCTCTCGAACTTACGGATGAACTCCGTAACCGTCATATCCCCCTGCCTCAGACTCATGAACTCGGTGGTCAGCCTGGTGCGAACCTCCTCAGCAAAATACTTGGAGTAGAAAACTTCCGTAAAGCGGGTCCATGAAAGTGTAGCCAAAGTCAAGGCTACCGAAGCTCCTTCCCACCATAAGCGGGCGTCTCCAGTGAACAGGTTGGTGGCACATCGGACTCGGTCTGCGTCTCCCAGCTCCATAAACTCGAAGATAACCTCGAGGGATTTGATCCATCCCTCGGCAACATGGGGTCAGATGTCCCAGAGTATTCCTTCGGGCGCATCTTCATGAATCGCTCATAAACAGCCTCGGGCCCTGTCGACCTGGCTGCGGCTGCGGCATTGTCCCGCGCAAACTGTACGAAGAACTGTGCCATCCCAGCTAACATCTCGGCACTCATGTCCGGTGGGGGTGGTGGAGGAGGTGGTAGGTCTCCCTCCGGTCTACGCTCCTCCCTGTCCTCTCGGCGAGGCTCCTCCTCTCTATTGCGCTCTAGAATACGTCTAGGGGGCATACTGTTTCAACATAACCCATACGTAACTAACATGCATAATTCCATAATTTATTTTGAATGAACACTGAAATACTGAAAATCTGGTTGAAATTATTTCATGGAAGCATGCTGTCAAAATAATTCATGCTATAAATAAAATGCTGAACTGTAAAACTTACAGACCGAAGGCGTGGCTTCATGATCTTCTCGTGGTCAGTAGTAGTGTAACCCTATACAGAACCACCGCTCTAATACCAATTGCAAAAAGCCCTAAAACTTCTTGCTTTAAAATTTGCGGAAAATGAAAAATTTTCTTTTTAAAAGAACTTAAATGACCTCATTCATAAAATCACTGGTGAATCAAGTTCAATATTTCAAAATATTGCAGCGGAAGAAAAAAGTTTGCCAAAAATCACAATTTAAAAATATCCAACGACTGATAAAATGTTTGCGGAATAGAATAACAACTGCTGCTCTGAGGGTTCTTGGGTGCCACTACTGCCGACTCAAGCTGGCTCACTGGTCCCCGCCCTCGGCCCTGGCCTCATCAGTACCTACTACAATCAAGTCTACTGTACAATGTCTCATTTGTGGCTATTTCAATGCTCGTTTGATAGCTATCATTATACAATAATTCATATAGTGACAATATGTCATGTCAACTGGTGTTAGTATGCAGCACTGCCACTCCCTGGATATCTCTCAATATCTGGATAGTATACTCTGGCTATCTGTCAGTCGGTGGATAATATATGAATGAGTTCATGGTATTTCTGCCACAATTACAAACTCAATCAAAATCACAATCTGATATCTAGTTCTACATTCTGATCAATCTGACCATTTCCTTGACATCGATCTTTGTCATCTGGTCATGTTTGTACGTCATCTTGTACAAACTAATAGATATAGATTGAACAATCTTTCAATCACAATCATATCATATCACAATCTGGAAAGTATTGCAGTGGTCTTATTACGAAATTCATCGAAATATACTCCCCATGTCTAGTCAATATACAAACTCTGTAATAAATCTTCTGATCTCTATCTTTCTATCTTCATTTATTGACGGTTCAGAAATTTCAGTACAATTCTGCCAACATTTCAGCATAAATTCTGCCACAACTGATTTAATCTGTCCAGGTCAGAACTATCTATTCGAATATCATACATTCTCAGTCACCAAAATGAAAATGAATCCACTACGGTGCGTTTCGGACACTATCGATCATTTCAGATTCGAACTATTCGGTACAAAAAATCAGTTAATAATATAAATTAAAGAAAAATACCTACCTTGTATTCGGTTCTGATTGTCGATATCAAATTCTGTCGTACAATTCTGAAATATTTGACATCACAAGATAATCATTTTCATACAATAACAAAATCACATATCTGCTACTCTGATCGATGTTCTTATCTGATTATCGAATTTAAGCTCTGAACATTCTGATTAAATCTCTGAACTGCCGAAATTCTCGAGTTCAGCTCTGATTCTGTTTGAATAATCTATATTAAACACTGACTCAGAATAACAGTACTATCAAATCAGATTCATAATATCAATAATCTATACTGATAGTGAGTTTAGTAAACATAAAACGGCAATTCCTCGCAATATTGTCAATTCTGACTAATCAATCACGTCTTCATGTCGTTTTGATCAACTGCTATATATCATCTGTAAATACAATATGCCCTCAAACAATATAAGCTGTCTCAAATATAGTGTTAGAACAATAGCAATACTAAAGCAGATACAAAAAACCATCGTATACGAAAATCTGTCAATTCAGACCAAAAACATACATTTCTTACAAATTCTGACATTTCTGAAATTTCTGATCTATCTGATATGTCTGATATCGGTATCATTCTTATCTACTGATCATGATCTCAACTGTGTCAAAATCAATCGGTATACTAACTTCAGATATCACATATTCTGAATACCATCTGTTTCAAGCATGATTCATATCTGAATAATATATGTATACAATATTCACAGTTCTCAGAGTATTCAATACAATCTTCAGATATTCGATTCAATCAATCAGATGCTACAAATATATCAAAAGTCATAGATAAACGAGCATGAAATCATCAGAATATCTCTGAACATACTGAAATATGCCACCGAGCAACACTAAATCAATGTAACTCCTGGTCGGTACTCTTCTACTAATCTTTTAATTCTTTCACTTCATTCAGTGACATGCTGCACATTCAATCATTATGTACTGAATTCTAATAAACAAAGTACCTGGTCTCCATTCAATTCTGAAATCTATCTTTCTGATATAAAGCAAATCTGAAATCTTATCTGGGCAAACATCAGCCAACTCGTACATCATTGGCAAATCTGCCAATGCTAGGCTCGATTTCAGTATGTCTACTGAATACATAAGATGCCATCTGCTCCTTTCTGTAACAATCGAGTCCCTAGACAACACAAATATCTAAGGAATTCTGAATCTAGAATCCTTACCGTGAAATTTCTACTCATCAGCCGATCTGGTCTGAATCTTATACTCTCCTGACAAGAATCTATAATAGTTCTGTACTTGTTCAACATATTAATATCAATAATGCGGTCAAATCAGAAGTACAAGTACATCATAATCTAACTCGACCTCATTCTCATCTTACTGTAGTATACAATATTTCACAGAAATCTTTGATATCAATCTTTCTTTTTCAACAAGTAAGAGAATCAATACTACAGTACAATCAGACTCAACAGGTACAGCATATCTCAATGCAACTTAGTCAAAGGTAATCGTAGGGAATGCATTAGTATATATCAATACATATGCAATATAATCATAAAAAAAAGTACCATCCACTCTATCATCAGGTATGTCCGGTGTCTGTTCCTCGGTCTTCTGCTCCCTAAAATCTTCGGGAACTTCTCTGAGAACAAACTCTAGCAAGGTGTCCCGGCTGTCTACAAATATGGCAACTACCAGTCACTCCCTGGCATTGCTCTGTTGAATGTCTCCCTCCGCAAGTTCGGCAATATACTCCAGTATGACTCGGGCTGGAACTACTGGAGCTAGACGAACCACTCAGTCCGCTCCCTAACTTCTTAAACTGTTTCTTTCGATCTTTCAGCAAATCTTGCTTTCTACTCGTGCTGCCACGATCAAATCGGAGAGGGGATTGCTGTGTCTGGGGTTGCAGCGCACACACCCTTTTTAGTTGTCTAATCAGACTCGCCTCCGCTGTCTTTGCTTTACTCAAGGCATCAGCAAAATGATAAGGTCGCTGCATATTATCAATGCAACTATCTCCGAGTTCAATCCTCTGATGAACTGATCTGCTACAGCTTCATCATTCCCAATTACCTGTGGAGCAAAACGCAGTAGAGTAGAATTTCGCAACTATTCTTCAATATTCAGTTGGCCTTGTCTCAAATTCTCAAACTCTACTCTTTTTCTTCCCAGTACGAAACTGAGAAAAATCTTCGATAAAATTCAGTTCTGAATATTTCCCACAAATCATGTACCTCTCTGTTCTAGCATTCTTTTACTTGTAATCCACCAACTTCTGGCAGTCTCTCGTAACTGGTGGAATATGGTTTAATTCTTGTTCATCTGAATAATCAAGTAAATCAAACAGTATTTCTATGTCATCAAACCAGTTCTCACAATCTTCAGATGTCGACACCACTCAGAATCGGCGGCTGAAATAACTGAAATTCTTCCAACTGTATTTCAATCTGAGTTTCTGATACATCTATCT
Source organism: Primulina tabacum (assembly GCF_025594145.1). Lineage (NCBI taxonomy): Eukaryota > Viridiplantae > Streptophyta > Magnoliopsida > Lamiales > Gesneriaceae > Primulina > Primulina tabacum. Next base: position 18,848,381 of record NC_134556.1, read on the forward strand.
GTTCAGTCGAAGCACTACCCCTTTCTGGAATTCTCGGTAGAGGTATATCTGCTTATCAAACCATTAGTACTCAAATACTACAAATCTGTTATAATCTTTCTCTATCATCTTACTGCTGATCATGAATCAGATCTGATTCATACTCAATAATACATATTACCAATTCAAATCAAATAACAGGTAAATGTATTTCAAAGCAGTAAATCATAGTTTCATGTAGCATACATAATGTAATCAACATTAACATAAATCTCATGCTAGCAATCACATGCAAGGAAAGAAAACTCACTCTACCCCGCCATTCTCTTCTATCTCAGTCTAAAGGATCTATCGCTCTGATACCACCTGTTGTGGGGACCCGGACGCTAATCATTTTTAATCATCTTTGGGATTTAATTATCAATTAAGATAAACAGGGTCTAAAATTTTTCTTTAAAATGCGGAAGGTAATGGAATAAATCTATTATACATCTCAGTATAAAGTACAATAATGTACAACAATTATTCAAACTAGTCTAAGGTTCAACTACTAATTTCAAGTATTAAACCAAGTCGACAATAAGTCCGGAATCACCACTCTAACTCGTCTTCTCTCATCATCTTCTTGACCCCGATCCTGTCTCACCTGTTGTCATCACACATACAAAACAAGACAACAGCCGGATACTCCGGTGATTATAAAACATGTATACATGCATATACACAATATAAATCATAAAGCATATTATCATACATAAAATTCATAACAATAGGTTTCATAGTGTAGGAAACCAAATCAAAATAAGCATGCAGTAACAATGGATTCCATAATCTCTGGAATCAAAATAAATAAGCATGCAACTCAATTCAATTCATATCTTGACTCGACTCGACTCTAACTCTAGGGATCCCGGTGTGAATAAGACGTCACTGTCTGTCACCTACCCTCCCAATCGGGGTAACTGTACGTCTTATTCCTAGACTTCGGTCATGTTTGTATCGAATGTCTACAATCGGAGTGAATCTGATCCGAAGCGTCTATACAACCGAACATCTAGTTTGGCAAGTCTGCCAATGACTCTCCTATGTCAAATGCTTGAATATAAATCTATAAAAAGGCATCGTCATATCAAGAGATTTGAATATAATTCTATAAACAAATCAATTATATCAAAAGGTAAACCAACCCTAGTATGTGATTTTGTTGGGCAACTCAAATTGAATCTCATTTGAGTTGTGTCTTCCCCAAAACAAAACATGATTATACTTTGTCTTCCCGGTCTGACGAAGACGATGTCTTGTATTCCAATCTGTCCATAACCAGTCTGGCAATGACAATCGTATAAATACAATATCAGTATATAATTCAATTCAAGACCTGTTCTGATCAATACTCAAATCGGTATATAATCTGATCGATATCTGAACAAGGTACAATCTAATTCATATCAATGATATCATGATACAATCGAAATCATTACTGAATCTGATCAATATCAATCTACTGATGTTTGACGGCATAACAATACAGTCACGATAACCCCGTCTATCTCAACATCACGGATATAGTACCAGAATTCAGTACAACTCAAATCTGAATAATAACACAACTCAGATATAGAATCTCAACTAAATCAACTCTGAAATTCATAACAATTTCATAAACAGTCTATCCTTTAATCTGACTTCAGTTATACCATGTCTACTGTAGCAGAAACATCATATCTGATTCATATTCAATTCTGACAATATCATAAATTCAAATCATGTCTAAACGTTACAAAACTTACGTCCAGTTGTAGCCCGCGTCGATAGGAACACAGTACTGAAGTCGGATTCACAATCGGACGGATTGATCTCCAAATCTTCAATCACAAATTGGAATCCTTCCTTGGTGCCTTTTCTTGATTCCTCTCTGAATTGTGAAGAATGACTCGATTGTATATCTATATATACTGCATGCAACACCAGGAAACGTGGCTTATTTTTCAAGCTGCACGTCGCACCGCGGTGCGCTCCTTCAGTAACCGCGGGTGCGCTCAGTGTAAGGATAAACAACTTTTCCGAAAGCTTCGACCGCGGTGCGCTCAGTCTTGTAACGCGGGTGCGCTGACCTCACTGTAGCAGAACCGCGGGTGCGGACTGTCTAGCACCGCGGGTGCGGTGTCACTTCCGTAATTAATCTCCAACTCTCTGTCCATCAACCGCGGGTGCGGTCTTGTTCGTAGCGCGGGTGCGCTCATGCTACTGTAATTCTTCCACAATTCATGAGCTCAACAGCGGGTGCGGACCTTTCCTTACCACGGGTGCGGTCTATATTTCATGCACCACTTCATAATCTCATTTAGTGCTTCTCATTACATGTCATGCATACTCATATCTTCCGAATATCAAATCAATGAAGATTAATAAATCTCGAGCCTTACACTAGGCGCGGGTGCGGTCCCTTTCTTCAACCAACACTTCATCTTTTCAATTTATTCACATACAATCTAGGGCATTACATTTCTCCCCCTCTTAGATATTAGTTCGTCCTCGAACGTGAAATCAATTAATCAAAGTATGTACAAACAGCAGTAAAATCAAAAGCTGAATAAATACTCACATCACGAGAATAACTCGGGATATTTTTGTTCATATCTGCTTCTGTCTCCCAAGTCGCTTCCTCGGTGCCATGACGACTCCACTGGACTTTCACTAGTGGAATATCTTCGTTCTGAGCTGTTTCTCTTTCCGATCAAGAATCTGTATCGGTTGTTCCACATAACTCAATGTCTTATCCAGCTCAGCTTCGTCAGGTCGAATGACATGAGAACAATCTGGCATGTATCTACGCAGCATGGATACATGAAAAACGTCATGTATCCCAGATAGAGAAGGAGGAAGAGCCAGTCGATATGCTCGATCGCCAATCTTTTCAAGAATCTCGTATGGACCGATGCATCTAGGAGACAACTTCCCGCTTTTGCCAAATCTGACAACGCCTCTGAAAGGAGAAATCTTCAAAAACACTCTGTCTCCTTGTTCAAATACTAGCGGTCTACGTCTGATATTGGCATATTTGGCTTGCCTATCCTGTGCTCTTCATTCGCTTCTGAATGATCTTCACCTCTCAGTCATTTCCCGAATCATATCAGGCCCAAGTTCTGGTACTTCAGATATATCATCCCAATATAGAGGAGATCTGCACTTCTTGCCATATAACGCCTCAAACGGTGCCATCACTATGCTCGTTTGATAGCTGTTGTTGTACGAGAATTCACACAACGGTAGTGAATCTTGCCAACTAATGCCAAAGTCTAGCACTGCAGCTCTCAACATGTCCTCTAAAGTCTGGATAGTCCGCTCTGACTGTTCTCGGTCTGAGGATGATAAGCAGACTCAGGTAATGTCGTACCTAAGGCCTGCTGCAAACTGTGCCAAAAGTGTGAAGTGAATCGTGGATCACGATCTGATACGATAGACTTCGGCACACCATGTAATCTGACTACCCTCTGACATATACTCAGCCATCTGATCATGTCTGTACGTCATCTGTACGGAATAAACACGCTGATTTGGTTAATCTGTCTATCACAACCCAAATCGCATCAGAACCCCGGGATGATCGAGGTAACTTCGTCACGAAATCCATGGAAATGTGATCCATTTCCATTCTGGAATATACTCTGAAGTAAACCTCCGGGCTTCTTTCTTCGGCTTCACCTGTTGGCAATTCAAGCATTAGACACATATTCGGCAATATCTGATTTCATCTGTTTCCACCAGAACTGTGTCTTCAAGTCGTTGTACATCTTTCTGCCACAGGGTGAATGCTGAACCGACTACAGTGCGCTGCTGACAATATCTGTTGTTTCAACTCCGAAACATCTGGCACTACAATACGGTTATTCACATACAGGACAAAATCACGTACCTGATATTCAGACTGATGTCCTGATCTGACCATCTGAATTGACTGCTGTATATTCTGATCTGTTCTTTGAGCTTCTTTGATTTTCATAATCAAATCTGGCTCAACTTGAATCGTGGCAAGTCTTAATGGTTTACTATCTGTGTCAAATGCTAAACCAGACAAACAACAATCTTCAACTAAATTCGAAACACCTATCGTCGATAAGGATAGGCACAAACCTTTCGACTCAAGGCATCTGCTGCTGCATTTGACTTCCCTGGATAGACTTGATCTCGCAATCAAAATCTTTCAGTAGATCAAGCCATCTACGTGCCTCATGTTCAACTCTGACTGAGAAAACAGATACTTCAGGCTTTTATGGTCAGAGTAAATCTCAAATTTCTCACCATAAAGATAATGACGCCAGATTTCAAGGCAAATACGATAGCCGCCAATTCAAGATCATGAATGGGGTATCGAATCTCGTGTGGCTTCAGCTGTCTAGAGGCATATGCGATCACATGACCACGCTGCATAAGAAACACATCCCAGCCCTCTGTGAGATGCATCACAATATACAACGAAATCCAGTACCTGAAGGAATCATCAAGACAGGTGCACTGGTCAGCCTCTTCTTCAACTCTAGGAAGCTAGATCACAATCCGACCACACAAACGGCGCATTTTTCTGTGTCAACTGGGTAATTGGCTTCGCAATACTGGAGAAATCTTTGATGAATCGTCTATAGTACCCTGCTAGACCCATGAAACTGCGTATCTCAGGCACCGAAGTCGGTCTCGGCCAACTATCACAGCTTCCACTTTACTCGGATCCACAGAAATACCATCTCCAGATATGATATGACCCAAGAAGACAACCTGTCTCCCAAAACTCACACTTGACAGTTTCGCATATAATCTTTCATTTCTCAATGTTTGCAACACAATTCTCAAATGATTGGCATGTCATTCAGATTCTTAGAGTACACCAAAATATCATCAATAAAAACAATCACAAATCATCTAAATACCTCTGAAAGAACGGTTCATCAACCCCATGAACACCGCTGGAGCATTCGTTAAACCAAAAGGCATGACAATAAATTCGTAATGTCCATACCTGGTTCGGAATGCTGTCTTTGGTATATCAATATCTCGTACTCGCAGCTGGTGATATCCAGATCTCAGATCGATCTTGGAATAGATAGAAGATCCCTGCAACTGATCAAATAAGTCGTCGATACGAGGCAAAGGATATTTGTTCTTTATCGTTGCCTTGTTCAGTTGCCTGTAATCTATACACAATCTCATAGAACCGTCTTTCTTTCGCACAAATAGCACTGGAGCACCCCAAGGAGATACACTAGGTCTGATATATCCCTTGGCTAGAAGATCTTCTAATTGTTTTTTCAATTCTATTGGCGCCATCCTATATGGAGCTCTCGAAATAGGAACGGTACCTGAATAAGATCAATGCTAAAATCTACCTCTCGGGCTGGAGGTAACCCTGGAATCTCGTCAGGAAATACATCTGCAAACTCCCGTACTACTGGCAAATCTGCCAATGTCGGGCTCGATTTCAGTAAATCCTGAATAAATAAGGAACCCTTCTGCTCCTTGCTGCAACAATCTACTCATAGCAGAGCAGATACTAAGGGAATCCGAGATCTGGAACCCTTACCATAGAATTTCCACTCCTCTGTCATTTCAGGTCTGAATCTGACAATCTTGTGAAAACAGTCTACGGTGGCTCTGTACTTAGTTAACATGTCAATCCCACAATACAATCAAAATCAGATAAACCAAGTAACACATTCTAAATCAATCTCATGCCCTTCAAACTGTAGTAAGCAATGTCTAACTGAAGTCACAGATATCAGACCGCTTCCCAACGAGAAGAAATAGACACTACAGTAGACAATGACTCTACAGGCAATGCATGTGTCAATGCAAAACGTTCTGATATGAATGTATGTGATGCACCTGTATCTATCAATACATATGCAGGATAACCGCAAAGAAAACAGTTACCTGCAATCACATCGTCTGGTGCATCTTGGGCTTGCTCTTCCGTCAATGCAAACACCTGAGCTTGTTGTCTGGGAGGTTGTCTCACTGTCTGGCCACCTCTGGCTCTAGGATGGGATGTGTAGGCGTGGGCTGGAAGGAATGGACACAAGCTTGCCTCTCAGGCTGAGTCACTGATGCTGATGACCCTGCACTCTGAAATCTCTGTGCACCTCTCTGGGGACAGACTCTGGCAAATGTCCATGTTGCTTACATATGTTACATCTGCCCATCACTCCCTGACACTGCTGCTGTGGCATGTCGGCCTCCACAAGTAGTACAATATACACCTGTCACATCTGTACTCTGGCCAGGACCTCTCTGTCTTGACCCACTGGAGCTCGGAACTGCTCCCTGCTCTCTTGAACTGCTTACCCTTAGCTTTCAAAGAATCTTTCTTTCCTACTACTGATTCCACTATCAAATCGAGGAGAGGTGGTGGAAACTGTGTGCGAACGGTGGCGGTCTCTGACCCTGAACACTATAGGAAGCTCCTCGCTGCCTAATCAAGCCAGCCTCTGCTCCCTTCGCTCGATTCAGCGCCTCAGAAAAAGTGTTGGGTCGTCCCATGTTCACTAAAGTGAAGATATCCGGATTCAAACCATTTATGAATTGATCGGCAACTGCCTCATCATTCCCTGCTACGTGAGGTGCAAATCGAAGCAAGGACGAGAATTTGGCAACATACTCCTCTATGTTCCATTGCCCCTGTCTCAAGTTGGCAAATTCGGCCCCTTTGTCTTTTCGATACGACACTGGAAAAAACGTTGATAAAATTCATCTTTAAAGACTTTCCAAGTAATATCAATACCTCGATGTTCTAAGGCTCGTTTCGCCGTTAGCCACCAACTCTTGGCCACTTCTTGCAATTGATGCCCAACCAGCTTCACTCTACGTTCATCTGTTAGGAAGTGATTCAAATAACATCTCTATATCATCCAACCAGCTTTCGCAATCCACTGCATTTTCTGTGCCCTTCAAGGTAGGTGGATGGAATGATTGAAATCTCTTCAACAAAGTCTCCATCGGTGTCACAGTAACATCCATCTGAGTACCTGACGTACTACCTGTTCTAGCACTTGACCTGCAGCTGGTTGTGGTATCTTCTAGGCGGCATATCTGATTATCAAACAGATTAGGATACAATCTATACAATCTGTCTCAGCCCTCCTCTGATCATATACCTCTGATCCAGAATCGGTTCTGATTCAGTCTTTACAAGTATATGCTGTAAATCAACTCAGATACAATACAACATATAATAGGGAAAGCATTAAATCATGCTAGCACATCAAAAGCAAGGAAGAAGACTCGATCTGCCTCGCTCATTCTATTCTATCTCAGTCTACAGAACCTACTGCTCTGATACCACCTGTTGTGGGGACCCGGGCTCTAACTCAATTCTTTTGGGATTAATTGGATCTTTATTCAAAATGTGGGTCAAATTTTCGCTTTTTAACATTAATTCAAATGTAAATACTAAGCATAATATCTTTCTTTATTTAATTACACACATATAATATACATGTCATGTTTTACTACCAACACATCACTAGTGTTTACTACAAACCATAAACTACAAGTAGTACAAATCTAGTACAACATCACTATTGATCTTCTGCGCCCGTAGTCACCACGCTATCTTGATCTCATCTCTGACGTGACCCAGATCCTGCCCCACCTGTTGTTATGCACACATACAGACATAACAACAGCCGGAAACTCCGGTGAGAAAAAATCCCAGTATAAAACATGCATACATGCTGATATGAAATCATAAATCATGCATGAAAGCAATAACAATGGCTCCATAGTCTATGAAACCGATCTATCTAAACATGCAACTCAAATCAAATCATGTCTTGACTCGAATCGACTCTACTCTAGGGATCTCGGTGTGAATAAGACGTCAATGGCTATCACCTACCCTCCCAATCGGGGTGACTGTATCTTATTCCTAAACTTCGGTCATATCTGTATCGAGTGTCTACAATCGGATTGAATCTGGTCCGAAGCGTCGATACCACCGAACATCTAGTTTGGCAAGTCTGCCAATGACTCTCCTATCTCAAAGGCTTGAATATAAATCTATAAACAAGATCATCCTATCAAGAGATTTGAATATAGATCTATAAACAAATCAAATTCATATCAAAAGATAACAACAATTCTAGTATGTGATTTGGTTTGGAAACTCAAATTGAATCTCATTTGAGTTGTGTCTTCCCCAAACAAAACATGATTTATACCTTTCGTCGTACAATCTGTCGTAGTCGAAGTCTCGAAGACGAATCTGTCAATATCAAATCTGAAATGGAATTGATACATATTCTATCAATCTCTAATCTCAATCAACACATATCCAATTCAATACTTGATCTCGGTACAATTTAACGGCATAACGACGTAATTTCTCGATACTGGTCAATCCAACTCTCAACATATATCACCAATTCATACTTCTCAACTCATAATCATCATCATAAGCATATGAGTACTCAAAGTCTGCATAAGTTAACTCTAAACATGCTGGAAAATAATAACTATAGCATACAACGTCCGTTCTTCGATCCGGTTGCTTTTTACGATATCAATAATCTCAAGAACATATTATGAAACTCAATTCATCCTTCTCCTAACACATATATATCAAAAGGTGCTGGAATTGAATGAAACTTACATCTTCTTGTAGCTTCCAAAGAAAGAAACCCAAATCTATATTTAGATTCAAGTTTTAATGTATAAATCTCACACAATCACAATTATAACTTTGGGAGAACTCGAGGAATTGTTGGAGATGCTCTCGGTTCTGAATTCTGAAATGAGAAAGACTAATCAGTTAAATATCTATATATATACATGCCATGTGTCAAAAGGTAAACCATAACCCTAGTATGTGATTTTGTTGGGCAACTCAAATTGAATCTCATTTGAGTTGTGTCTTCCCCAAAACAAAACATGAGTTATACCTCTGTCTTCCCGATCTGACGAAGACGAAGTCTTGTATTCCAATCTGTCCATAACCAGTCTGGCAATGACAATCGTATAAATACAATATCAGTATATAATTCAATTCAAGACCTGTTCTGATCAATACTCAAATCGGTATATAATCTGATCGATATCTGAACAAGGTACAATCTAATTCATATCAATGATATCATGATACAATCGAAATCATTATTGAATCTGATCAATATAATCTACTGATGTTTCGACGGCATAACAATACAGTCACGATAACCCCGTCCATCTCAACATCACGGATATAGTACCAGAATTCAGTACAACTAAAAATCTGAATAATAACACAACTCAGATATAGAATCTCAACTAAATCAACTCTGAAATTCATAACAATTTCATAAACAGTCTATCCTTTAATCTGACTTCAGTTATACCATGTCTACTGTAGCAGAAACATCATATCTGATTCATATTCAATTCTGACAATATCATAAATTCAAATCATGTCTAATGTTACAAAACTTACGTCCAGTTGTAGCCCGCGTCGATAGGAACACAGTACTGAAGTCGGATTCACAATCGGACGGATGGATCTCCAAATCTTCAATCACAAATTGGAATCCTTCCTCGGAGCCTTTTCTTGATTCCTCTCTGAATTGTGAAGAATGACTCGATTGTATATCTATATATACTGCATGCAACACCAGGAAACGTGGCTTATTTTTCAAGCTGCACGTCGCACCGCGGGTGCGCTCCTTCAGTAACCGCGGGTGCGCTCAGTGTAAGGATATACATCAACTTTTCCGAAAGCTTCGACCGCGGGTGCGCTCAGTCTTGTAACGCGGGTGCGCTGACCTCACTGTAGCAGAACCGCGGGTGCGGACTGTCTAGCACCGCGGGTGCGGTGTCACTTCCGTAATTAATCTCCAACTCTCTGTCCATCAACCGCGGGTGCGGTCTTGTTCGTAGCGCGGGTGCGCTCATGCTACTGTAATTCTTCAACAATTCATGAGCTCAACCGCGGGTGCGGTCCTTTCCTTACCGCGGGTGCGGTCTATATTTCATGCACCACTTCATAATCTCATTTAGTGCTTCTCATTACATGTCATGCATACTCATATCTTCTCGAATATCACATCAATGAAGATTAATAAATCTCGAGCCTTACATTTCTCCCCCTCTTAGAAATGATTTCGTCCTCGAAATCACAAGTAATCAATTTAGATATATCAGAAGAAATGTATACAGAGTTTAAATCAAAACTCATCTCAATGAATCCATTCTGAAATCTTAAGCTCATGACAAGTTCTGTCTTTCAGATAGTCTCTTTGAGGCCCTGTCACTAACTGTATTTTCAATAATAGAATAGTCTTCATTCTGAAATATCTTTCTTGTACGGATCTCTGATTCTAAATTGGAATAATAATTCAAGAGCATAATATAATACCCTTCGAACTAACTCTGACCGAATCAATCTCACAATACTGGCTATACAACATCCGTATATATCAATCAACAGCTCATACCAAATCAATATCATCAGTTGTTATCAAATCTGTTTATCACAGTCAAGGATATATTAAATCTTCGGCCCCAAATACCAATCGTCATCATTCAACGTTGGCGTATTAAGTCTGTCTGGTCTGAGCTATCTTCATTCTCTTCTGAATTAGCTACATTTTCTTTGTCATATCTCTGACCGTATCAAATCTTATCTCAGGTATCTCCGAGATATTATTCTTATATCAAAGAAATCTGCAGTACTTACTGTACAATGTCTCATTTGCGGCTATTTCAATGCTCTTTTGATAGCTATTATACAATTTCATATAGTGACAATATGTCATGTCAATTGGTGTTAGTATGTGGCACTACCACTCCCTGGATATCTCTCAATATCCGATAGTATACTCTGGCTATCTGTCAGTCGGTGGATAAATATGAATGAGTTCATGGTATATTCTGCCACAATTACAAACTCAATCAAAATCACAATCTGATATACTCTAGTTCTACATTCTGATCAATCTGACCATTTCCTTGACATCGATCTTTGTCATCTGGTCATGTTTGTACGTTCTTGTACAAACTAATAGATATAGATTGAACAATCTGTCAATCACAATCATATCATATCACAATCTGGAAAGTATTGCAGTGGTCTTATTACGAAATTCATCGAAATATACTCCCCATGTCTAGTCAAGAATAACAAACTCTGTAATAAATCTTCTGATCTCTATCTTTCTATCTTCATTTATTGGCGGTTCAGACATTTCAGTACAATTCTGCCAACATTTCAGCATAAATTCTGCCACAACTGATTTAATCTGTCCAGGTCAGAACTATCTGTTCGAATATCATACATTCTCAGTCAACAAAATGAAAACTGAATCCACTACGGTGCGTTTCAGACACTATCGATCATTTCAGATTCGAACTATTCGGTACAAAAAATCAGTTAATAATATAAATTAAAGAAAAATACCTACCTGGTATTCGGTTCTGATTGTCGATATCAAATTCTGTCGTACAATTCTGAAATATTTGACATCACAAGATAATCATTTTCATACAATAACAAAATCACATATCTGCTACTCTGATCGATGTTCTTATCTGATTATCGAAATTAAGATCTGAACATTCTGATTAAATCTCTGAACTGCCGAAATTCTCGAGTTCAGCTCTGATTCTGTTTGAATAATCTATATTAAACACTGACTCAGAATAACAGTACTATCAAATCAGATTCATAATATCAATAATCTATACTGATCTAGTGAGTTTAGTAAACTCATAAAACGGCAATTCCTCGCAATATTGTCAATTCTGACTAATCAATCACGTCTTCATGTCGTTTTGATCAACTGCTATATATCATCTGTAAATACAATATGCCCTCAAACAATAAAGCTGTCTCAAATATAGTGTTAGAACAATAGCAATACTCAAGCAGATACAAAATAACCATCGTATACGAAAATCTGTCAATTCAGACCAAACATACATTTCTAACAATTCTGACATTTCTGAAATTTCTGATCTTCTGATATGTCTGATATCGGTATCATTCTTATCTACTGATCATGATCTCAACTGTGTCAAAATCAATCGGTATACTAACTTCAGATATCGCATATTCTGAATACCATCTGTTTCAAGCATGATTCATTTCTGAATAATATTTGTTTACAATATTCACAGTTCTCGGAGTATTCAATACAATCTTCAGATATTCGATTCAATCAATCAGATACTACAAATATATCAAAATGTCACAGATATAACGAGCATGAAATCATCAGAATATCTCTGAACATACTGAAATATGCCACCGAGCAACACTAAATCAAATGTAACTCCTGGTCGGTACTCTTCTACTGATCTTTTAATTCTTTCACTTCATTCAGTGACATTCTGCACATTCAATATCATTCTGTACTGAATTCTAATAAAACAAACAGTACCTGGTCTGTCTCCATTCAATTCTGAAATCTATCTTTCTGATATAGAGCAAATCTGAAATCTTATCTGGGCAAACATCAGCCAGCTCGTACATCATTGGCAAATCTGCCAATGCTAGGCTCGATTTCAGTATGTCTACTGAATACATAAGGATGCCATCTGCTCCTTTCTGTAACAATCTAGTCCCTAGACAACACAAATATCAAAGGAATTCTGAATCTAGAATCCTTACCGTGAAATTTCTACTCATCAGCCAGATCTGGTCTGAATCTTATACTCTCCTGACAAGAATCTATAATAGTTCTGTACTTGTTCAGCATATTAATATCATAATGCGGTCAAATCAGAAATACAAGTACATCATAATCTAACTCGACCTCATTCTCATCTTACTGTAGTATACAATATTTCACAGAAATCTCTGATATCAATCTTTCTTTTTCAACAAGTAAGGGAATCAATACTACAGTACAATCAGACTCAACAGGTACAACATATCTCAATGCAACTCAGTCAAAGGTAATCGTAGGGAATGCATTAGTATATATCAATTACATATGCAATATAATCATAAAAAAAAAGTACCTGCCACTATCATCAGGTGTGTCCGGTGTCTGTTCCTCGGTCTTCTGCTCCCTAAAATCTTCGGGAACTTCTCTGAGGACAAACTCTAGCAAGGTGTCCCGGCTGTCTACAAATATGGCAACTACCAGTCACTCCCTGGCATTGCTCTGTGGAATAACAGAAATTCTTCCAACTGTATTTCCATCTGAGTTTCTGATACATCTATCTGTTCAGTCGAAGCACTACCCCTTTCTGGAATTCTCCGTAGAGGTATCTGCTTATCAAACCATTAGTACTCAAATACTACAAATCTGTTCCAATCTTTCTCTGATCATCTTACTGCTGATCATGAATCAGATCTTATTCATACTCAATAATACATATTACCAATTCAAATCATATAATCAGATAAACATGTATTTCAAAGCAGTAAATCATAGTTTCATGCTAGCATACATAATGTAAATCAACATTAACATAAATCTCATGCTAGCAATCACATGCAAGGAAAGAAAATTCACTCTACCCCGCTCATTCTCTTCTATCTCAGTCTAAAGGATCTATCGCTCTGATACCACCTGTTGTGGGGACCCGGACGCTAATCATCTTTAATCATCTTTGGGATTTAATTATTAATTAAGATAAACAGGGTCTAAAAATTTTTCTTTAAAATGCGGAAGGTAATGGAATCAATTTATTATATATTTCAATATAAAAGTACAATAATGTACAACAATTATTCAAACTAGTCTAAGGTTCAACTACGAAATTTTAAGTATTAAACCAAGTCGACAATAAGTCCGGAATCACCACTCTAACTCGTCTTCTCTCATCATCTTCTTGACCCGATCCTGTCCCACCTGTTGTCATGCACACATACAAAACAAGACAACAGCCGGATACTCCGGTGAGAATAAATCCCAGTATAAAACATGTATACATGCATATACACAATATAAATCATAAAGCATATTATCATGCATAAATTCATAACAATAGGTTTCATAATCTAGGAAACCAAAATCAAAATAAGCATGCAGTAACAATGGATTTCATAATCTCTGGAATCAAAATAAAATAAGCATGCAACTCAATTCAATTCATATCTTGACTCGACTCGACTCTAACTCTAGGGATCCCGGTGTGAATAAGACGTCACTGTCTGTCACCTACCCTCCCAATCGGGGTAAATGTACGTCTTATTCCTAGACTTCGGTCATGTCTATATCGAATGTCTACAATCGGAGTGAATCTGATCCGAAGCGTCGATACCACGAACATCTAGTTTGGCAAGTCTGCCAATGATTCTCCTATGTCAAATGCTTGAATATAAATCTATAAACAAGGCATCGTCATATCAAGAGATTTGAATATATTTCTATAAACAAATCAATTATATCAAAAGGTAAACCACAACCCTAGTATGTGATTTTGTTGGGCACTCAAATTGGAATCTCATTTGAGTTGTGTCTTCCCCAAAACAAAACATGAGTTATACCTTGTCTTCCCGGTCTGACGAAGACGATGTCTTGTATTCCAATCTATCCATAACCAGTCTGGCAATGACAATCGTATAAATACAATATCAGTATATAATTCAATTCAAGACATGTTTCTGATCAATACTCAAATCGTATTAATCTGATCGATATCTGAACAAGGTACAATCTAATTCATATCAATGATATGATACAAACAAACATTACTGAATCTGATCAATATCAATCTACTTATGTTTCGACGACATAACAATACAGTCACATAACCCCGTCTATCTCAACATCACGATATAGTACCAGAATCAGTCCAACTCAAAATCTGAATAATAACACAACTCAGATATAGAATCTCAACTAAATCAACTCTGAATTCTTACCAATTTCATAAACAGTCTATCCTTTAATCTGACTTCAGTTATACCATGTCTATTGTAGCGAAACATCATATCTGATTCATATTCAATTCTGACAATATCATAAATTCAAATCATGTCTAAACGTTACAAAACTTACGTCCAGTTGTAGCCCGCGATAGGAACACAGTACTGAAGTCGGATTCACATCGGACGGATGGATCTCCAAATCTTCAATCACAAATTGGAATCCTTCCTCGGAGCCTTTCTTCTTCCTCTCTGAATTGTGAAGAATGACTCGATTGTATATCTATTATATACTGCATGCAACACCAGGAAACGTGGCTTATTTTTCAAGCTGCACGTCGCACCGCGGGTGCGCTCCTCTCACCGCGGGTGCGTTCATGTAAGGATAAACATCAACTTTTCCGAAAGCTCCGACCGCGGGTGCGCTCAGTCCTGTAACGCGGGTGCGCTGACCTCACTGTAGCAGAACCGCGGTGCGGTCTGTCTAGCACTGCGGGTCGGTGTCACTTCCGTAATTATCTCCAACTCTCTGTCCATCAACCGCGGGTGCGGTCTTGTTCGTAGCGCGGGTGCGCTCATGCTACTGTAATTCTTCCACAATTCATGAGCTCAACAGCGGGTGCGGTCCTTTCCTTACCACGGGTGCGGTCTATATTTCATGCACCACTTCATAATCTCATTTAGTGCTTCTCATTACATGTCATGCATACTCATATCTTCCGAATATCACATCAATGAAGATTAATAAATCTCGAGCCTTCACTAGGCGCGGGTGCGGTCCCTTTCTTCAAGCAACACTTCATCTTTTCAATTTATTCACATACAATCTAGGGCATTACATTTCTCCCCCTCTTAGATATTAGTTCGTCCCGAACGTGAAATCAATTAATCAAAGTATGTACAAACAGCAGTAAAATCAAAGCTGAATAAATACTCACATCACGAGAATAACTCGGGATATTTTTGTTTCATATCGGCTTCTGTCTCCCAAGTCGCTTTTCTCGGTGCCATGACGACTCCACTGGACTTTCACTAGTGGAATATTCTCGTTTTGAGCTGTTTCTCTTTCCGATCAAGAATCTGTATCGGTTGTTCCACATAACTCAATGTCTTATCCAGCTCAGCTTCGTCAGGTCGAATGACATGAGAACAATCTGGTATGTATCTACGCAGCATCGATACATGAAAAACGTCATGTATCCCGGATAGAGAAGGAGGAAGAGCCAGTCGATATGCTCGATCGCCAATCTTTTCAAGAATCTCGTATGGATCGATGTATCTAGAGACAACTTCCCGCTTTTGCCAAATCTGACAACGCCTCTGAAAGGAGAAATCTTCAAAACACTTTGTCTCCTTGTTCAAATACTAGCGGTCTACGTCTGATATTGGCATATTTGGCTTGCCTATCCTGTGCTGTCTTCATTCGCTTTTGAATGATCTTCACCTTCTCAGTCATTTCCCGAATCATACCAGGCCCAAGTTCTGGTACTTCAGATATATCATCCAATATAGAGGAGATCTGCACTTCTTGCCATCCCTATGCTCGTTTGATAGCTGTTGTTGTACGAGAATTCACACAACGGTAGTGAATCTTGCCAACTAATGCCAAAGTCTAGCACTGCAGCTCTCAACATGTCCTCTAAAGTCTGGATAGTCCGCTCTGACTGTCCATCGTCTGAGGATGATAAGCAGTACTCAGGTGTAATGTCGTACCTAAGGCCTGCTGCAAACTGTGCCAAAAGTGTGAAATGAATCGTGGATCACGATCTGATACGATAGACTTCGGCACACCATGTAATCTGACTACCTCTCTGACATATACTCAGCCATCTGATCATGTCTGTACGTCATTGTACGGAATAAAACACGCTGATTTGGTTAATCTGTCTATCACAACCAAATCGCATCAAACCCGGGATGATCGAGGTAACTTCGTCACGAAATCCATGGAAATGTGATCCCATTTCCATTCTGGAATAGATAGGCTCTGAAGTAAACCTCCGGCTTCTTTCTCTCGGCTTTCACCTGTTGGCAATTCAAGCATTTAGACACATATTCGGCAATATCTGATTTCATCTGTTTCCACCAGAACTGTGTCTTCAAGTCGTTGTACATCTTTCTGCCACCAGGGTGAATGCTGAACCGACTACAGTGCGCTGCTGACAATATCTGTTGTTTCAACTCCGAAACATCTGGCACTACAATACGGTTATTCACATACAGGACAAAATCACGTACCTGATATTCAGACTGATGTCCTGATCTGACCATCTGAACTTGATCTGTATATTCTGATCTGTTCTTTGAGCTTCTTTGATTTTCATAATCAAATCTGGCTCAACTTGAATCGTGGCAAGTCTTAATGGTCTACTATCTGTGTCAATGCTAAACCAGACAAACAACAATCTTCAACTAATTCGAAACACCTATCGTCGATAAGGATAGGGCACAAAACCTTTCGACTCAAGGCATCTGCTGCTGCATTGACTTCCCTGGATAGTTCTTGATCTCGCAATCAAATCTTTCAGTAGATCAAGCCATCTACGTTGCTTCATATTCAACTCTGACTGAGAAACAGATACTTCAGGCTTTTATGGTCAGAGTAAATCTCAAATTTCTCACCATAAAGATAATGACGCTAGATTTTCAAGGAAAATACGATAACCGCCAATTCAAGATCATGAATGGGGTATCGAATCTCGTGTGGCTTCAGCTGTCTAGAGGCATATGCGATCACATGACCACGCTGCATAAGAACACATCCCAGCCCTCTGTGAGATGCATCACAATATACAACGAAATTACCAGTACCCTGAAGGAATCATCAAGACAGGTGCACTGGTCAGCCTCTTCTTCAACTCTAGGAAGCTAGATTCACAATCCGCAGACCACACAAACGGCGCATTTTTCTGTGTCAACTGGGTAATTGGCTTCGCAATACTGGAGAAATCTTTGATAATCGTCTATAGTACCCTGCTAGACCATGAAACTGCGTATCTCAGGCACCAAAGTCGGTCTCGGCCAACTAATCACAGCTTCCACTTTACTCGGATCCACAGAAATACCATCTCCAGATATGATATGACCCAAGAAGACAACGTCTCAGCCAAAACTCACACCTTGACAATTTCGCATATAATCTTTCATTTCTCAATGTTTGCAACACAATTCTCAAATGATTGGCATGTTCATTCAGATTCTTAGAGTACACCAAAATATCATCAATAAAAACAATCACAAATTCATCTAAATACCTCTGAAAGAACGGTTCATCAACCCCATGAACACCGCTGGAGCATTCGTTAAACCAAAAGGCATGACAATAAATTCGTAATGTCCATACCTGGTTTGGAATGCTGTCTTTGGTATATCAATATCTCGTACTCGCAGCTGGTGATATCCAGATCTCAGATCGATCTTGGAATAGATAGAAGATCCCTGCAACTGATCAAATAAGTCGTCGATACGAGGCAAGGATATTTGTTCTTTATCGTTGCCTTGTGTCAGTTGCCTGTAATCTATACACAATCTCTTAGAACTGTCTTTCTTTCGCACAAATAGCACTGGAGCACCCCAAGGAGATACACTAGGTCTGATATATCCCTTGTCTAGAATATCTTTTAATTGTTCTTTCAATTATTTCAATTCTATGGCGCCATCCTATATGGAGCTCTCGAAATAGGAACGGTACCTGGAATAAGATCAATGCAAAAATCTACCTCTCGGGCTGGAGGTAACCCTGGAATCTCGTCAGGAAATACATCTGCAAACTCCCGTACTACTGGCAAATCTGCCAATGTCGGGCTCGATTTCAGTAAATCCACTGAATAAATAAGGAACCCTTCTGCTCCTTGCTGCAACAATCTACTCATAGCCAGAGCAGATACTAAGGGAATCCGAGATCTGGAACCCTTACCATAGAATTTCCACTTCTCTGTCATTTCAGGTCTGAATCTGACAATCTTGTGAAAACAGTCTACGGTGGCTCTGTACTTAGTTAACATGTCAATCCCGACAATACAATCAAAATCAGATAAACCAAGTATAACACATTCTAAATCAATCTCATGCCCTTCAAACTGTATAGTAAGCAATGTCTAATTGAAGTCACATATATCAGACCGCTTCCCAACGGAGAAGAAATAGACACTACAGTAGACAATGACTCTACAGGCAATGCATGTGTCAATGCAAAACGTTCTGATATGAATGTATGTGATGCACCTGTATCTATCAATACATATACAGGATAACCGCAAAGAAAACAGTTACCTGCAATCACATCGTCTGGTGCATCTTGGGCTTGCTATTCCGTCAATGCAAACACCTGAGCTTGTTGTCTGGGAGGTTGTCCACTGTGTGGCCACCTCTGGCTCTAGGATGGGACTGTGTAGGCGTGGGCTGGAAGGATTGGACAGACGAAGCTTGCCTCTTAGGCTGAGTCACTGATGCTGATGACCCCTGCACTCTAAAATCTCTGTGCACCTCTCTGGGGACAGACTCTGGCAAAATGTCCATGTTGCTTACATATGTAACATCTGCCCATCACTCCCTGATACTGCTCTGTGGCATGTCGGCCTCCACAAGTAGTACAATATACACTGTCACATCTGTACTCTGGCATGGACCTCTCTGTCTGACCCACTGGAGCTCGATGAACTGCTCCCTGCTCTCTTGAACTGCTTACCCTTAGCTTTCAAAGAATCTTTCTTTCCACTACTACTGATTCCAATATCAAATCGAGGAGGAGGTGGTGGAAACTGTGTGGCGAACGGTGGCGGTCTCTGACCCTGAACACTATAGGAAGCTCCTCGCTGCCTAATCAAGCCAGCCTCTGCTCCCTTCGCTCGATTCAGCGCCTCTAGAAAAAGTGTGGGTCGTCCCATGTTCAATAAAGTGAAGATATCCGGATTCAAACCATTTATGAATTGATCGGCAACTGCCTCATCATTCCCTGCTACGTGAGGTGCAAGTCGAAGCAAGGAAGAGAATTTGGCAACATACTCCTCTATGTTCCATTGCCCCTGTCTCAAGTTGGCGAATTCGGCCCCTTTGTCTTTTCGATACGACACTGGAAAAAAACGTTGATAAAATTCATCTTTAAAGACTTTCCAAGTAATATCAATACCTCGATGTTCTAAGGCTCGTTTCGCCGTTAGCCACCAACTCTTGGCCACTTCTTGCAATTGATGCCCAACCAGCTTCACTCTACGTTCATCTGTATAGGCAAGTGATTCAAATAACATCTCTATATCATCCAACCAGCTTTCGCAATCCACTTCATTTTCTGTGCCCTTCAAGGTAGGTGGATGGAATGATTGAAATCTCTTCAACAAATTCTCCATCGGTGTCGCAGTAACATCCATCTGAGTACCTGACGTACTACCTTGTTCTAGCACTTGACCTGCAGCTGGTTGTGGTATCCTTCTAGGCGGCATATCTGATTATCAAACAGATTAGGATACAATCTATACAATCTGTCTCAGCCCTCCTCTTATCATATACATCTGATCCAGATCGGTTCTGATTCAGTCTTTACAAGTATATGCTGTAAATCAACTCAGATACAATACAACATATAATAGGGAAAGAATTAAATCATGCTAGTACATCAAAAGCAAGGAAGAAGACTCGATCTGCCTCGCTCATTCTATTCTATCTCAGTCTACAGAACCTACTACTCTGATACCACCTGTTGTGGGGACCCGGGCTCTAACTCAATCTTTTTGGGATTAATTGGATCTTTATTCAAAATGTGGGTCAAGTTTTCGCTTTTTTAACATTAATTCAAATGTAATACTAAGCTTAATATCTTTCTTTATTTAATTACAACACATATAATATACATGTCATGTTTTACTACCAACACATCACTAGTGTTTACTACAAACCATAAACTACAAGTAGTACAAATATAGTACAACATCACTATTGATCTTCTGCGCCCGTAGTCACCACGCTATCTTGATCTCATCTCTGACGTGACCCAGATCCTGCCCCACCTGTTGTTATGCACATATACAGACATAACAACAGCCGGAAACTCCGGTGAGAACAAATCCCAGTATAAAACATGCATACATGCTGATACGAAATCATAAATCATGCATGAAAGCAATAACAATGGCTCCATAGTCTATGAAACCGATCTATCTAAACATGCAACTCAAATCAAATCATGTCTTGACTCGAATCGACTCTACTCTAGGGATCCCGGTGTGAATAAGACGTCACTGTCTGTCACCTACCCTCCCAATCGGGGGTGACTGTACGTCTTATTCCTAGACTTCGGTCATATCTGTATCGAGTGTCTACAATCGGATTGATCTGGTCCGAAGCGTCGATACTACCGAACATCTAGTTTGGCAAGTCTGCCAATGACTCTCCTATCTCAAAGGCTTGAATATAAATATATAAACAAGACATCATCCTATCAAGAGATTTCAATATAGATCTATAAACAAATCAAATTCATATCAAAAGATAAACAACAATTCTAGTATGTGATTTGGTTTGGAAACTCAAATTGAATCTCATTTGAGTTGTGTCTTCCCCAAACAAAACATGATTTATACCTTTCGTCGTACAATCTGTCGTAGTCGAAGTCTCGAAGACGAATCTGTCAATATCAAATCTGAAATGGAAATGTTGATACATATTCTATCAATCTCTAATCTCACTCAACACATATCCAATTCAATACTTGATCTCGGTACAATTTAACGGCATAACGACGTAATGTCTCGATACCGGTCAATCCAACTCTCAACATATATCACCAATTCATACTTCTCAACTCATAATCATCATCATAAGCATATGATAGTACTCAAAGTCTGCATAAGTTAACTCTAAACATGCTGGAAAATAATAACTATAGCATACAACGTCCGTTTTTCGATCCGGTTGGGTTTCTACGATATCAATAATCTCAAGAACATATTATGAAACTCAATTCATCCTTTTCCTAACACATATATATCAAAAGGTGCTGGAATTGAATGAAACTTACATCTTCTTGTAGCTTCCAAAGAAAGGAACCCAAATCTATATTTAGATTCATGTTTTAATGTATAAATCTCACACAATCACAATTATAACTTTGGGAGAACTTGAGGAATTGTTGGAGATGCTCTCGGTTCTGAATTCTGAAATGAGAAAGACTAATCAGTTCAATATCTATATATATACATGCCATGTGTCACAACAAGGAACAAAGGTGGATTTCTCGCATGCAGCACCGCGGGTGCGGTCACTCTTCACCGCGGGTGCGCTGTGCCCACGGCATGCCTTTCATTTTCTGAAATTAAACAACCGCGGGTGCACTACATATAAGACCGCGGGTGCGGTGTCATTTCTGTAAATACATTCCAACTCTCTGTCCATCAACCGCAGGTGCACTCTTTCTTGGACCACGGGTGCGGTGACCCTACTGTAAAAATGACTAACTTTTGTCCATGCACCGCGAGTGCGGTGCTTCTCTAGGCGCGGGTGCGGTCCCTTTCTTCAAGCAACACTTCATCTTTTCATTTTATCCACATACAATCTAGGGCATTACAGAATCGAAGACCAATTCAAAAATTGTACTGAAAAGTAAAACAGATAAATGTTAATGACTGTTTTAAAATATTTAGTAAGATATAAAGTATGGACTTTTACTTTATAACTTTTCTCTCCCACTGTTTTGACATTTTTCACTACCCTCTAGTGAAAACGGGAAATGCCTTTCCTCATTAGGTACGTAAGGTCCATTTAGCAAATTATGATCTCGAATAATATCAGCCAATCATAATTCCTAAAAGGTAGTTTCCAATTACATCACCATGCAACCTCGACGTAAACTTTTGTCTCGCGTTTGATTAGGACCCAATAATATGACGTCGTTCATCTTTACGTATCAAGACTTACCCATCGATGTTGAACCTTAATAGACGGTCGCCATGAGTTCCCTAAATAATATGAGCCGAAATCATGGGAGTTCCACGTAGCTCACATCACCATGTTAATGGATGTCACACCTTTTCGGCACCCAGGGCTCCCCCAATAATATGAGCCGAGCCCCGAGCACAGGTAGCGTTCATCATGCACCAATTGTCGATGGAAGACATGGAAATTATAAACAACTTTATAATTCCCCTTTTCGGGATTGATATTAATTTTGAATCTTACTCAAATGAGGGTTTTTAATTTGAAAGGTCTCATCATTAATTTTATTTAAAAACTCGCCATGTTTGCCGGATTCATCCAATTCTAGGGAAATGCATGGGATGCAAATGCAACTATTACATTAGCCTCCAATATTTACATGTCTTCGATCTTCATAATCATCAAGGCCACCATCTTCCAATCTTGATCTTCAACTATACTAATATTTACAAATAAATATTCATGGCAAATAGGGATACATCTCACGGGGTGGGAACGGGCTATAAACCAAGCCCACTTTAAATTTGATAATTATTACAATCATTCAACACAAAATATCCTAGCATACACCTAACAAATTGGGCTTGGGCTTCTGATCATCCCTCATGCATAATATCTGTGGGGACCCGGACGCTAATTCTTCTTCTTAATCATTATTAGGATCAAATGTAACAACTAAGTAAATGGGTCCATAAATTTTTTTTTAAAAAAATATATGAGTGCGCAACATACGAAATAAACCTTATTTCATTTACAAGATCAAAATCAGATCAAAAGTACAAGTCTTGTACAAAATTAATTCATAACAAATACTGTTCATTCATTACATATCAGGTATGAATACAACTCTACTTCTGGCTCCGAATCTCCACGCTAATCTCAATCTCTCATCCTCTTCTCGACCCTGATCATGTCCTACCTATTGTCATGCATACATACAAACACAACAACAGTCGGATAACTCCGGTGAGAAATATATTCCCAGTATAAACAACGTATACATGCAATCATATAAACAAATATAAAAGCATGGAACAGATATCAATAACATGAATCATAATCTGAAAGACATGAATCAATATAAAACTGTAAATCAGACTCATGACTCATAATCTCTGACTCGACTCTTCTCTAACCTAGGGATCCCGGTTTTCGGACATTGGCATTCGGTATCTGTAAGGCCCGAGAATTTTATTATCGTAATCTGAAATGAATTATGGATAAATTGAGGTGATTATAGATGAAACAGATCAGACCGGGATAGACGAAAAGAAGATCGAATTATGTGCGAGGATAGAACACCTCGCGCATATGCGCGACCGGGCAGGGCGCATATGCGCGAGGCAGGCAGAGCACCTAGCGCATATGCGTGACATGGATCCGCGCATGTGCGCGAGGCTACCCGAGTGTTGTGAAAAATTGTGAAGGACCTCGCGTATATGCGCCGAATGAGGGCGCGCATATGCGCGAGCTGCCGAGACATACACGCACCGAGACATAGCGTCTCGTGCATATGCGCCGAGGATGGTCGCGCATATGCGCGAGACGTGTTGTGTTAGGGTGAAGCCACTTGCCCTTCTTCATGCATGATATATATATATCAAAGTACAATTCCTCCCTTCAGAATTCCAGCGAGGAGAAACGAAACCAACCGAGAGAAGTTAAAGTTCTTAAATCTAGATTTGTGATTGTGTGAAATCCTCCATTAGATTTGCAATCCGACTTTGATACGGTGTTTCTATCGACGCAGGCTTCACCGGGACGCATGTTTTATTACGTTTTGTTATGTCTTGAAATTATGATATTGTCAGAATCGGATATGATTCATATATGATGTTCTTGATATGTTAGACGTCGTAGAATCGAAACCGGATCGAAGAAATGTTATCGTATACGATTGTTATCGATTTCCAGCTTATATGGTATGAGTTGTACAGAATTTTGTGGTGATGATATGCATATCATTGTTGTTATGAATTGGTGACATTGATCTTATGATATGTAAGTTGCCGGTATATCAAGACTACACCGTTATGCCGTAGAAATGCATTAAGATTCATATCGTTATTCATATGTTGAGTTGAAGATTGATATAGTGCATCTTATACATGTATTTCAGATTGGTATTGAAGGTTTTGAAGATTGGAATTGATTTAATCCAACCAAACACCAAACAAAGAAAGGTATAAATCAATGTTTAACCGAGAGATACGACTCGAGTCAGATTGGACTAGAGTTTCCCTAAAACACATACTAGATTGTTTATGCTTTGAGATGTATATATATTGTCTATTGAATTATAGAAATGCACTTGAGATAGATGAGTCATTGACAGAGCGGCCAAGTTACTAGATGTTGGTGGTATCGAATTGCATAGGAGAAGATAGATTCCTATTGTAGATGTTCGATACAGAAAGGACCGAAGTCTAGGAATAAGACGTACCGCCACCCCGATTGGGAGAGTAGGTGGGAGATTTGTTACGTCTTATTCACACCGGGATCCCTAGACTTAGATGTGAGTCGAGTCAAGAGTTTTATCTGTATTCACTAATATGTTATAAAATCATGATTCATGTTCTTGATACATGGTTTATGTTTTGTATATGATCTTATGCATTACATGTATACATGTTTTATACTGGGATTTATTATCACCAGAGTTTTCGGCCGTTTTCGTGTTTGTATGTGTGCATGGCAACAGGTGCGACATGATCAGTACCGAGAAGAGCTTGAACGAGTGATGATTAGCGTGGTGATCCGGGCTTAGATGTGAAACTGGTGCTTATTCCTAGACGCGTATTGATGGAAAACGAACACTAGTTAGAAGGTTTGTAAATAGAATAAATTTTCAAGTTGATCATGTGTTGTAGACTTTACATTTGATCTGGTTTGATAAATAAACTTAACTTGTTGTATGCTTGTATACACTTTTAATTAACAATGCTTGGATATTATAAAAAAAAAATTTTTATCAAAGGAGCATACACAATTGATCCATTTAGTCCCAAATGATTAAAGAAGATGAGTTAGCACATGGGTCCTCACAACAAGTGGTATCAGAGCCATAGGTCTGTAGACTGAGATAGAAGAGAGTGAGCGGGGTAGATTGAGTCTTTCCTTGCTTACTTATTGATACTAGCATGAGAATATTGTATTGTTTTATACTAATGTTCTATGCTAGCATGAAAGCATGTTTTATTGCTTTAAAAGTACATGTTGCTTGAATTATTTAGTTGATTGCAATGTGTACTTGTAAAGAATGAATCAGAACCGATTCTGGATCAGAGGTAAGATGATCCGAGGAGGACTGAGACAGAATAAATATAGTTGAGAACTAATCCTTTTGATAATCAGATATGCCTCCCCGAAGAGCAGCAGTCAGAGTGCCAGAACAGGGCAGTACATCCAATGATCCTATGGATGTGACGGCTGCACCAATGGAAACATTGCTGAAACGGTTTCAGTCATTCAGACCACCGACACTGAAAGGCACCGAGAATTCTGTTGATTGTGAAAGCTGGTTAGATGATATGGAGATGTTGTTTGATTCCCTCGACTACACCGATGAACGAAGATTGAAACTTATTGGGCATCAATTACAAGAAGTTGCAAAGAATTGGTGGATTACAACTAAGAGGGCATTGGAACAGAGAGGTACAGAAGTTACTTGGAAAGTTTTTAAACTGAGTTTTATCAGCGTTTCTTTCCAGTGTCATATCGGAAGGATAAGGGGGCAGAATTTGCAAACTTGAAACAAGGGCAGTTGAAAATTGAAGAGTATGTTGCAAAATTTTCTACGTTGCTACGTTTTGCACCGCACGTGGCCGAGAATGATGAAGCCGTAGCTGAACAATTTATCAACGGCTTGAATCCTGACATTTTTACTTTGGTGAATACGGGACGACCCAACAACTTTGTTAATGCTTTGAACAGGGCAAAAGGTGCTGAAGCTAGCTTGATTAAGCAGTGAGGAGCATCGTATATTGCTCAGACCCCGAGACCTCCACAGCCTACCGCACAGTTTTCACAACCTCCTCCTAGATTTGAAAGTGGTGGTAGCAGTAGTGGTAAGAAAGATTGGTTGAAAGCCAGAGGAAAACAGTTCAAGAAATCTGGCAGCACTTCATCCAGTTCCAGTGGTCCGAGACCGAGTGGTCCTAGTAAGAGTTACACAGGTGTGTATTGCACTACTTGAGGTGGAAGGAATCCCACAGAGCAGTGCAAGGAGTGACTGTTAGATGCAACATCTGCAAACAATCGGGACATTTCGCTAAAGTCTGCCCACAGAGAGGTGCACAGCGATCTCAGAGTGTGGGATCATCCGGTTCAGTAGCTCAAACGGAGAGACAAGAATCTTCTGTACACTCTTTTCAGCCGGCACCCGCATAATCCTAGTCAAGGCCAGGAGGAAGCCAGACGGCGAGCCAACCCCCGAGACAACAGGCCCGTGTGTTTGCATTGACTGAAGAACAGGCTCAGGACGCACCGGATGATGTTATTGCAGGTAACTGTTTCCATTGTGGTTACCCTGCTCATGTATTAATAGATACTGGTGCATCCCATACATTTATAGCTGAACGATTTGCATTGATACATGCATTGCCTGTCAAGTCATTATCTACTGTAGTATCTGTTTCTTCTCCTTTGGGGAGTGGTTTGATATCAGTGACTTCTGTTAGAAATTGTATGCTACAGTTCGAGGGTAATGAGATTGAGTTAGATTGCATTGTACTTGGGTTGTCTGATTTTGATTGTATTATCGGGATTGATATACTAACCAAGTACAGAGCTACCGTAGACGGTTTCATAAGATTGTCCGGTTCAGACCGTGATGTGAATCTTTGTACGAACGAATAGCAAACACGATTAAAATCGAATCGCGCCCTCAATTCAATAACGAACAAAGAATCGTTGTTGTCCCGATCTTTTGAATCAAGTTTGAATGTGTGATATTCACCTCTAAATTATAAAAACTTAGCAATAAATATTCACGAGAATAAACAACCGAAATTATAACGAACCTTCAAAGAACAAGCCCTTGACAATCCGCACAAGAACGATCGACAAACGCCACAAAGTTAAAAACTTTGATAAGTTGATTTTTGATGAACAAAGCAAAAAGCCTTGAAATCTTGAGAAAAAATCTCAAAATTTTGTATAAACTCAATAATAATGTGTATTTTGTTCTCAAATTTTCGTCCAAAACATGTTTTAATAATGAAAAGATATCACAAATCTAGACTCCAAACAATTAAAACTCTAGAAAGGAAAATATTCTCGCTCAGCCGTCTCAGACACGGACACCGTGTAGACATCCGTGTACGGGTCCGTGTACTCTCGGGAAATCACCTTCAGCTGGAAACAAGGGGCACGGACCCCGTGTCCACCTCCGTGTAAGGGTCCGTGTACACTCGGTGATGTGAATCTTTGTACGACGAATAGCAAACACGATTAAAATCAAATTGCGCCCTCAATTCAGTAACGAACAAAGAATCGTTGTTGTCCCGATCTTTTGAATCAAGTGTGTGTGTTGTGATTTTCACCTCTAAACTATGAAAAGTCTAGCAACAAATAATCACGAGATAAACAACCGAGATTATAACGAACCTTTGAAGAACAAGTCGACGACAATCCGCACAAGCATGATCGACAAACGCCACAAAGTTAAAAACTTTGATAAGTTTGATTTTTGTTTGACAAAGCAAAAGCTTTAATTGTTTGAGAGAAAACTCAAGAACAATGATAAAATATCAATAATAATCTGAATAGTGTTCAAAATTTCGTGCAAATATGTCTACATATTAGAAAAAGATTACAAATCTAGTTACCAAAATAATCAAAACTCTAACTAGGAAATTAGGATTTTTCCGGAACTGGTTCGCGCTCGGGCGATAGAATATTACTGCTCGAGCGCCAAGGGCTCTGCACTATTCGCGCTCGGGCGGTAGAATGTTGCCGCTCGGGCGCCGGGTGTTCTGGAAATCACGTCTTGGACAGTCCATCTGGCGCTCGGGCGGTAGTTTTTTACCGCTCAGGCGCGAAGCATTCTGCCACTTTTCTTCGTTCATCACTTGAATGGTGTTCCTATGCCTTCCGAACTCAATCTCATGCACCACAAACCTTTCAGCACTCTGCTCCTTGCTTGTAAGTCCTTCTTCATTGCTCATAAGTCCGTGCAATGCTTCCTTGAACTTCTTCAATCGTCCCCTCGTGATTGGTCCCTCCGGCAACTCCAAAGGGTCCCATGCTTTCCTTGGCGCCTGACCATCCGTGCCGCATCATCCTCCCCTTCTTGAAAAGGATTTGTCCTCAAATCCAGCTCGTCACCTACCTCAAACAATGACAAGTCACTAACATTAAAAGTAGAACTCACGTTATACTCATTTGGTAGATCGAGTTTGTAGGCATTGTCATTGATCCTTTCAAGGACTTGAAATGGTCCATCGCCCCTAGGTAATAGCTTTGAACGTCTCTTCTCGGGGAACCTCTCCTTCCTCAAGTGTAACCACACCCAATCTCCCTTCTCAAATATCACTTTCTTCTTTCCCTTGTTAGCTTGCTTGGCATTTTGCTCATTCTTCTTTTCAATATTGGCCTTGACCTTATCATGCAAATCCCTAACAAATTCAGCTTTCTTTTTACCATCCATGTTTAACCTTTCACTCACAGGTAAAGACATCAAATCCAACGGAGTCAAAGGATTAAAACCATAAACAATCTTAAATGGCGAATAATTCGTAGTTGAATGCATGCAACGATTATACGCAAACTCAACAAATGGTAAACAATCTTCCCAATTCTTTAAGTTCTTTTTAAGAATAGCACGCAAAAGTGTTCCTAAAGTTCTATTGACAACTTCAGTTTGTCCATCCGTTTGAGGATGACATGTAGTAGAAAACAACAATTTTGTGTCAAGTTTAGCCCATAACGTCTTCCAAAAGTAACTCAAGAATTTAACATCGCGATCAGAAACAATAGTCCTAGGCATGCCATGCAACCTAACGACTTCTCTAAAGAATAGGTCCGCAATGTGAGATGCATCATCAGTTTTGTAACAAGCAATAAAATGTGCCATCTTAGAAAACCTATCCACAACAACAAATATAGAATCCCTTCGCTTCTTTGTCCTTGGCAACCCCAAAACAAAGTCCATAGAAATATCAACCCAAGGTTCACTAGGGACGGGAAGTGGTGTATACAAGCCATGTGGTTGTGTTTTAGATTTAGCTTGCCTACAAGTAATGCACTTATCACAAACACGCTCAACGTCACGTTTCATGTGTGGCCAATAGAAATGTTCATGCAATGCACTTAAAGTTTTAGCCACACCAAAATGTCCCATTAGGCCAACCCCATGCGCTTCCCTAACAAGTAATTCACGAATGGATGATATAGGGATGCACAACCTATCTTCCTTAAACAAGAAACCATGATGCAAATAAAACTTGTCATGTGGACCATGCATACATATTTCAAATTCATTCTTAAAATCCTCATCTAGCACATATAATTCCTTCACATGCTCAATCCCAAAACTTTAGACTCCAAAGTAGAGATTAGTACATACCTCCGTGATAGTGCGTCGGCCACTACATTTTCCTTACCTTGCTTGTACTTGATGATGTAAGGAAATGTTTCAATGAATGCCACCTACTTGGCGTGCCGCTTGTTCAACTTCTGCTGCCCCTTAAGGTGCTTAAGAGACTCATGATCCGTGTGAATCACAAACTCCTTAGGCCTGAAGTAGTGCTGCCACGTCTCTAGAGTCCTCACAAGTGCGTAGAACTCCCTATCATACGTGGGGTAGTTCAAGGCTGCTCCATTGAGCTTTTCGCTAAAGTACGCCACTGGCCGTCCCCCTTGCATCAAAACTCCGCCAATACCTACACCTGACGCATCACATTCAATTTCAAAAGTGTTAGAAAAATCAGGTAAAACAAGTAAAGGAGCATTAATCAATTTGTGCTTAATAAGATGAAAAGAATTCTCTTGCTCCTCGCCCCAATAGAATGGAACGTTCTTCTTAATTACCGCCGTCATCGGTGCTGCAAGTGTGCTAAAATCCTTTACAAACCTCCTATAGAAGCTTGCAAGTCCATGAAAACTTCGGACTTGACCAACAGTAGTAGGCGATGGCCAATCTCGAATAGCACTTACCTTGTCTTCATCCACTTGTATCCCCTGTGAGCTTATCACAAAACCAAGAAAGACAAGTTTGATTGTACAAAAATCACATTTCTTTAAGTTAGCATATAGATTTTCAGCCCTTAGTGTGATTAACACAAGTCTCAAGTGATTAACATGCTCATCCAAGTCTTTGCTATATACTAGGATATCATCAAAGTAAACAACAACAAATTTTCCTATGTATGCACGCAAGACATGGTTCATTAACCTCATAAAAGTGCTCGGAGCGTTAGTCAAGCCAAAAGGCATGACCATCCACTCATATAACCCATCCTTGGTTTTAAAAGCCGTTTTCCACTCATCACCTTCTCTCATCCTAATTTGGTGATAACCACTCTTCAAATCAATTTTGCTAAAGATACAAGCACCATGGAATTCATCTAACATATCATCTAGCCTAGGTATGGGATGCCTATACTTAATGGTTATGTTATTGATTGTCCTACAATCTACACACATACGCCATAAGCCATCTTTCTTAGGAACTAATAAAACAGGTACCGCACAAGGTGACATGGACTCACGCACAAAACCCCTATCTAACAACTCACTTACCTACCGTTGAAGATCCTTCGTCTCCGTCGGATTGCTCCTATAAGCTGGACGATTTGGCAATGCACTCCCGGGCAACAAATCAATTTGGTGTTCAATCCCCCTCAAAGGCGGTAGTCCTTGAGGTAGCTCCTCCGGAAATATATCATCAAATTCCTACAATAGTGAAATAACATTGCTCGGAAGGGAACCGGCTATATCACTTGTGTTAAAGAGGATCTCTTTATAAAGAATCAACACAAGTGGTTCATGTGTGTGCAACAAGTGTTTCAACTCACTTTTTTGGGCCACATATGATTTCTTTTTGGCCTCTTTCCTCTCATTTTCTTTCCTCCCTTTTTCTTCCCTCTCATTTTTCTTTTGTATGGCTATCTCACTCTTTTTATCACTCTTTTTTTCAGCCAGCTCATTTCTGTTTTCAAATGCCATCTCACTTTTTAGTTCACTCTTTTTTTCG
This sequence comes from Primulina tabacum, assembly GCF_025594145.1. Classification (NCBI taxonomy): domain Eukaryota; kingdom Viridiplantae; phylum Streptophyta; class Magnoliopsida; order Lamiales; family Gesneriaceae; genus Primulina; species Primulina tabacum. The sequence continues at coordinate 18,880,321 of NC_134556.1, forward strand.
GCCTCATCTCTCTTTTTTTTTTCAAATGGTCCTCCAACACTTGCTTTGGGGACAATGGAAGTAAAACAATGGAATCTTTCTTCATCATAAAGGAATACCTATTCTTGTACCCATCATGTGTCACCCGCCTATCATATTGCCAAGGTCTACCCAACAAGATATGACATGCATGCATGGGTACCACATCACACAAAACCTCATCCACATAATTCCCAATAGAAAATGACACCAACACTTGTTTGTTCACCTTCACCTCCGCACAATCGTTCAACCATTGAAGTCTATATGGTTGGGGATGCTTTAATGTAGGTAAACCGAATTTTTCCACCATCTCACTACTAGCCACATTGGTACAACTCCCCCCATCTATGATTAAATTGCAAACCTTTTGATTTACAAAACACCTAGTATGGAACAAGTTTTCCCTTTGGTTAATCTCCTCCTCCTTGACTTGGGCACTCATGATACGCCTAGTCACTAGTGCTTCACCTACAACCGCCTCATATCCCTCATCGGGATCCTCTAACGCAGGCATCTCGTCATCATTGTCTTCCCCCTCACTTTGAGACTCATACTCACCATATTCATTAAAAATCATCACTCTTTTATTAGGGCACTCACAAGCAATATGTCCTAACCCTTGACACCTAAAACATCTAGTATCTCTAGAACGAGTAAGAGGAGTTTCAGATTTACCTTGCACTCCTTGTTTAGGCGCCTTTGGTTTGGTTTCAAATTTGGGCTTGGCGACCACTTTACTCTCCTCACGCTTCACTACATTTGACCTCCAAGAAGATGATGAACCCCCAGTTTGATTGGTGCGGCCAACTCCACGCCTTTTGAGTTGTTGCTCCACTTTTATGGCCATTTGCACCATCTCGTCTAGATCCAAGTAGTGCCGAAGCTCCACTTGATCTTGAATTTCCCTGTTCAAACCACAAAGAAAACGAGCCATGGTCGCCTCACTATCCTCCTCAATATTTGCCCTAATCATGACTACCTCCATCTCCTTATAGTAGTCCTCAACACTCTTCAACCCTTGCCTCAAAGTTTGTAACCTCTTAAACATCTCCCTATAGTAGTGATTGGGCACAAACCTTTTCCTCATGACCCTCTTCGTCTCATCCCAAGATTCAATAGGTCTCTCATTATACCTCCTTCTAGTGGTCACTAGTTGATCCCTGCATAATCTAAGAATTCCACCACCGCCAACCTCACCTTCTTTTGTTCGGAGTAGTGGTGACACTCAAACACAAACTCTACCCTCTTTTCCCACTCTAAGTACGCCTTCGGGTCAGACTTCCCATGGAACGATGGAATTTTCATCTTAATGCTACCCATGTTACCATCTTCCCTACTCCCATCATATATACCCCGTACGACTTCTCTTCTACCTCTACCGAATCCTCTACCTCTTCCATTCCTACCCCAATTTTTATTTTGACTCTCCTCGTCTCCTCCCAAATCATATTCCTCCTCTTCTTCTCCTCTACCCAAATCTTTAGACTTAGCCTTACCCCCACTAGTACCAACTTCAAGCTTATCCAACCTTTCATGTAACGACTCCATTTGGGTCGTCATCATCCTACTAAAATGCCCAAACTACGCCTCCATTTGAACCTTAGACAACCCCGGGTTCGAACTATCTCCTACCTCCCTCTCCATTTAATTTCAAATTTTTACCTGCAAGAAAACGTTAGTAGAAACAAAATAATCCTCACCCAAATGCTCACGATCATTCCAAAGAAATTCACTCGTCTTTTCTCTCAATTTTTTTTTTGCTCACAACAAATACTCACCGTTCACTCCAAGAAATTCACTCGCACTCAAGTAATGTCACTCGAATTCGAGAGTTCTCTCAAGGTGCTCAAGCTTTGTAGTTGTGTATCAAACAATCAAGTTTCAACTTGTGAACAATTGTGATCGACCCTAAGCTCTGATACCAAATGATGTGGAAAACAGATTCACCAAAAAAAAAAAATCAACTTTTCTTCGAGAGTCACAGATTCACGAAGAGACGAAGAACGATAAACGAAAACAGATCTCAAAACTTCGAAGAAATAATAGATCTGAAAATTGAATAACAAGATACTTACTTGAATTCAATGAACCTAAGCTCTGATACCAAATGATGTGAATCTTTGTACGACGAATAGCACACACGATTAAAATCAAATCGCGCCCTCAATTCAATAACGAACAAAGAATCGTTGTTGTCCCGATCTTTTGAATAAAGTGTGTGTGTTGTGATTTTCACCTCTAAACTATGAAAAGTCTAGCAACAAATAATCACGAGATAAACAACCGAGATAATAACGAACCTTCGAAGAACAAGTCGACGACAATCCGCACAAGCACGATCGACAAACGCCACAAAGTTAAAAACTTTGATAAGTTTGATTTTTGTTTGACAAAGCAAAAGCTTTAATTGTTTGAGAGAAAACTCAAGAACAATGATAAAATATCAATAATAATCTGAATAGTGTTCAAAATTTTGTGCAAATATGTCTACATATTAGAAAAAGATTGCAAATCTAGTTACCAAAATAATCAAAACTCTAACTAGGAAACTAGGATTTTTCCGGAACTGGTTCGCGCTCGGGCGATAGAATATTACCGCTCGAGCGCCAAGGGCTCTGCACTATTCACGCTCGGGCGGTAGAATGTTGCCGCTCGGGCGCCTGGTGTTCTGGAAATCACGTCTTGGACAGTCCATCTGGCGCTCGGGCGGTAGTTTTTTACCGCTCGGGCGCGAAGCATTCTGCCACTTTTCTTCGTTCATCACTTGAATGGTGTTCCTATGCCTTCCGAACTCAATCCCATGCACCACAAACCCTTCAGCATTCTGCTCCTTGCTTGTAAGTCCTTCTTCATTGCTCATAAGTCCGTGCAACGCTTCCTTGAACTTCTTCAATCGTCCCCTCGTGATTGGTCCCTCCGGCAACTCCAAAGGGTCCCATGCTTTCCTTGGCGCCTGACCATCCGTGCTCGCATCACTCGGTCTTCGCAAATGTCATAGGACACGGACCCCGTGTACTGGTTCGTGCTCGGGTCCGTGTATACTCTGGAATTCTTCATCCTCGGCTGTAAAGGACACGGACCCCGTGTGCAGGTCCGTGTAGTCTCGGCCGTCTCTAACAATGCTTGAATGATATTCCTTTGGCCTCCCGACGTACTCTCATGCATCACGACCCCTTGATGCTATCTCATGACTCCTTGTAGTACCTCTTTGAACTTCTTTAGTCGTCCCCTCGTGACTGGTCCCTCCGGCAACTCTAATGGATCCCACGCTTTCCTTGGGACTTTACCTTCCGTGTTCGCATCATCCTCCCCTTCTTGAAAAGGATTTGTCCTCAAATCTAGTTCGTCACCTGTATCAAACAACGACAAGTCACTAACATTAAAAGTAGAACTCACGTTATACTCACCTGGTATGTCGAGTTTGTAGGCATTGTCATTGATCCTTTCAAGGACTTGAAACGGTCCATCGCCCCTAGGTAGTAGCTTTGAACGTCGCTTCTCCGGGAACCTTTCCTTCCTCAAGTGTAGCCACACCCAATCTCCCTTCTCAAATATCACCTTCTTCTTCCCTTCGTTGGCTTGCTTGTAATATTGCTCATTTTTCTTCTCAATGTTGGCCTTGACCTTTTCATGCAACGCCCTAACAAATTCAGCCTTCTTTTTGCCGTCCATGTTCAACCTTTCACTCACAGGTAAAGACATCAAATCCAACGGAGTCAAATGATTAAAACCATAAACAATTTCAAATGGCGAATAATTTGTAGTACGATGCACGCAACGATTATAAGCAAATTCTACAAATGGCAAACAGTTCTCCCAATTATTTAAGTTCTTTTTAAGAATGGCACGCAACAGTGTTCCTAAAGTTCTATTAATGACTTCAGTTTGTCCATCCGTTTGAGGATGACAAGTAGTAGAAAACAACAATTTTGTGCCAAGTTTAGCCCATAATGTCTTCCAAAAGTAACTTAAGAATTTAACATCGCGATCAGAAACAATAGTCATATGCATGCCATGCAACCTAACGACCTCTCTAAAAAACAAATCCGCAATGTTAGATGCATCATCAGTCTTGTGACAAGCAATAAAATGCGCCATCTTTTAAAATCTATCAACAACAAAAAATATTGAATCCCTCCCCTTCTTAGTCCTAGGCAACCCCAAAACAAAGTCCATAGATATGTCAATCCAAGGTTTATCATGTGGACCATGCATACAAGTTTCAAACAAACTCTTAAAGTCCTCATCTAGCACATACAATTCTTTCACATGCTCAAACCCAAAAATTTTAGATTCCAAGGTAGAGATTAGTACATACCTCCGTGATAGTGCGTCGGCTACGACATTTTCCTTACCTTGTTTGTATCTGATGACGTAGGGGAATGTTTCAATGAATGCCACCCACTTGGCATGCCGCTTGTTCAACTTCTGTTGCCCCTTAAGGTGCTTTAGAGACTCGTGATCCGTATGAATCACAAACTCCTTAGGCCTCAAGTAGTTCTGCCACGTTCCTAGGGTCCTCACAAGTGCGTAGAACTCCTTATCATACGTGGGATAGTTAAGCGCTGCTCCATTGAGCTTCTCACTAAAGTATGCCACCGGCCGCCCTCCTAGCATCAACACTCCACCAATACCTACACCTGATGCATCACATTCAATTTCAAAAGTATTAGCAAAATCAGGTAAAACAAGTAAAGGAGCATTAATTAATTTTTGCTTAATAAGATTAAAAGACTCCTCTTGCTCCTCGCCCCAATGGAATGGAACGTTCTTCTTGATTACCGTCGTCATCGGTGCTGCCAATGTGCTAAAATCCTTTACAAACCTCCTATAGAAGCTTGCAAGTCCATGAAAGCTTCGGACTTGACCAACAGTAGTAGGCGTTGGCCAATCTCGAATAGCACTTACCTTCTCTTCATCCACTTGTAGACCCTGTGAACTTGTCACAAAACCAAGGAAGACAAGTTTGATTGTACAAAAATCACATTTCTTTAAGTTAGCATATAAATTTTCAGCCCTTAGTGTGATTAGCACAAGTATCAAGTGTTTAACATGCTCTTCTAGATTCTTACTATACACACGGATGTCATCAAAGTAAACCACAACAAATTTTCCTATGTGTGCACGCAAGACATGATTCATTAACCTCATAAAGGTGCTAGGAACGTTAGTTAAGCCAAAAGGCATGACCATCCACTCATATAACCCATATTTGGTTTTAAAAGCTGTTTTCCACTCATCATCTTCCCTCATCCTAATTTGGTGATATCCACTTTTCAAGTCAATTTTACTAAAGACACATGCACCATGCAATTCATCTAACATATCATCTAGTCTAGGTATGGGATGCCTATACTTAATGGTTATGTTATTGATTGCCCTACAATCTACACACATACGCCATGAGCCATCTTTTTTAGGAACTAATAGAACAGGTACAGCACAAGGTGACATGGACTCACGCACAAACCCTCTATCTAACAACTCACTTACCTGCCGTTGAAGCTCCTTAGTCTCCTCCGGATTGCTCCTATAGGCTGGACGATTTGGCAATGCACTCCCCGGCACTAAATCGATTTGGTGCTTGATTCCCCTCAATAGTAGTAAGCCTTGAGGTAACTCCTCCGGAAACACGTCTTCAAATTCCTGCAAAAGTGAAACAACAATGCTCGGAAGGTACCCGGCTATATCACTTGTGTTAAGAAGAATCTCCTTGTGAAGAATTAACACAAGTGGTTCATGTGTGTGCATCAATTGTTTCAACTCACCTTTTTGAGCCATATATGTTTTCTTTTTGGCCTCTTTCCCCTCATTTTCTTTCCTCTCATTTTCTTTTCTCTCTTTTTTCTTTTGCATGGCTATCTCACTCTTTTGATAACTTTTTTTTTTCAGCCATTTCAGTTTTACTTTCAAAGGCCACCTCACTCTTTAATTCACTCTTTTTTTGGCCTCAACTCTCTTCTTTTTTTTCAATTGGTCCTCCAACACTTGCTTTGGGGACAAAAGAAGTAAAACAATGGACTCCTTTTTCAACACAAATGAGTACCTATTCTTGAAACCATCATAAATCACCTTCCTATCGTATTGCCAAGGCCTACCCAACAATATATGACATGCATGCATGGGTACTACATCACACAAAACCTCATCCACATACTTCCCAATAGAAAAAGGCACTAGAACTTGTTTTGTCACCTTCACTTCCGCACAACCATTCAACCATTGAAGCCTATATGGTTGAGGATGCTTCAATGTAGGTAAACCCAATTTCTCCACCATCTCAACACTAGCCACATTAGTACAACTTCCCCCGTCTATGATTAGATTGCAAACTTTTTGATTTACAAAACATCTAGTATGGAACAAGTTCTCTCGTTGGTTAGTCTCCTCCTCCTTGACTTGGGCACTCATGATTCGCCTAGTCACTAGTGCTTCACCTACAACAGCTTCATATCCCTCAACAGGGTCCTCTAACGCAGGCATCTCATCATCATCATCACCCTCACTATGAGACTCATACTCACCATAGTCATTTAAGATCATTACCCTCTTATTAGGACACTCACTAGAAATATGACCCAACCCTTGGCACCTAAAACATTTAACATCCCTAGATCGATTAGGAGTTTCAGATTTACCTTGCACTCCTTGTTTAGGCGCCTCTTGTTTGGCCTCAAATTTGGGCTTTGTCACCACTTTGTTCTCCTCACGCTTCACCGCATTTGATCTCCAAGAAGATGATGAACCCCCAGTTTGATTGGTGCGGCCAACTCCACGCCTTTTGAGTTGTTGCTCCACTTTTATGGCCATTTGCACCATCTCATCTAGATCCAAGTAATGCCGTAGCTCCACTTGATCTTGGATTTCCCTGTTCAAACCACAAAGAAATCGTGCCATGGTCGCCTCATTATCTTCCTCAATATTAGCCCTAATCATGACTACTTCCATCTCCTTATAATAGTCCTCAACACTCTTCAACCCTTGCGTCAAGGTTTGTAGTCTCTTAAACATCTCCCTATAATAGTGGTTGGGCACAAACCTCTTTCTCATCACTCTCTTCATCTCATCCCAAGTTTCTATGGGTCTCTCATTGTACCTCCTCCTAGTGGTCACCAGTTGATCCCACCATATGAGAGCATAGTCTAAGAATTCAACCACCACCAACCTAACCTTCTTTTGTTCGGAGTAGTGGTGGCACTCAAATACGAACTGTACCCTCTTTTCCCACTCTAAGTACGCCTCCGGGTCGGATTTCCCATGGAATGAAGGAATTTTCATCTTAATGCTACTCATGTTTCCATCTTCCCTATTCCCATCATATCTGCCCCGTACGGCTTCTCTTTTTCCTCTCCCGAATCCTCTACCTCTTCCATTCCTACCCCAATTCTCATTTTGACTCTCCTCGTCTCCTCCCAAATCATACTCTTCCTCTTCTTCTCCTCTACCCAAGTCTTTATGCTTAGATTTACTCCCACTAGTACTAACCTCAATTTTATCCAACCTCTCATGTAGGGTCTCTAATTCATTCCTTATCATCTTACTAAAATGTCCAAACAACGCCTCCATTTGGACTTTAGACAACCCCGGTTTTGAACTATCTCCTACCTCCCTTTCCATTTAAATTTAAGTTTAGTACCTGCAAGAAAACGTTAGTAGAAAACAAGATATATTCCTCACCCAAAATGTAAGGCTCGAGATTTATTAGTTTTCATTGATGCGATATTCGAAAGATATGAGTATGCATGACATGTAATGAGAGGCACTGAATGAGATTATGAAGGGTTGCATAAAGTCTAGACCGCACCCGCGCTACGAACAAGACCGCACCCGCGGTTGAGGGACAGAGAGTTGGAGATTAATTACAGAAGTGACACCGCACCCGCGGTGAAGTAGTACCGCACCCGCGGTGCATGGCCAGTAGTGGATGAAAGTTGCTACTGGAGATTGAGCGCACCCGCGGTGCTAGAAAAACCGCACCCGCGGTGTTGTACCAGTAGGGTCAGCGCACCCGCGTTAAAAGACAGAGCGCACCCCCGGTCGAAGCTTTCGGAAAAGTTGATGTATATCATTACACTGAGCGCACCCGCGGTTAGCGAATGAGCGCACCCGCAGTGCGACGTGCAACATGAAAAATAAGCCACGTTTCCTAGTGTTGCATGCAGTATATATATAAGAATTGCACGCCTTTCCTTCACAAAATTCAGAAAAGGGTCGAAGCTTTGAGAGAAAAATCCTTACGCCTTCGTAGATTTGTGATTGTGAAAGATCAGCCCGTTAGAATTTTAATCCGATTTCAGTACTGTGTTCCTATCGACGCAGGCTACAACTGGACGTAAGTTTTGTTACATTTAGACATGATTTGAATTTATGATATCGTCAGAATTGAATACGAATCAGATATGATGTTTATGCTATAGTAGACATTGTATAATTGAAGTCAGATTAAAGAATAGATTGGTTATGCAATTGTTATGATTTTCGAAAGATATTGATTGAGATTTGAAATCAGAGTAGTGTTGTTACTGATTTTGAATATACCGATATTGAAATTATGAGTTGTACTGGTATTTATTATGAATTCTGGTACTATATTTGTGATGTTGGGATTGACGGGATTATCGAGATTTCATTGTTATGCCGTTGAAACATCAGTTGATTTAGATTGATCAGATTCAGTAAAGATCTCGAGTGTATCGTGATATCATTGATATGAATTAGATTGTACCTTGTTCAGATATCGATCAAATTATATACCGATTTGAGTATTGATCAGAACAGGTTTTGAATCGAATTATAAACTGATATTATATTTATGCAATTGTCATTGCCAGACTGGTTATGGATAGATGGGAATACAAGACTTCGTCTTCGTCAGACCGGGAAGACAAGGGTATAATTCATGTGAATTCGGGAGATACGACTCGAATCAGACTTGGTTGGAGTTTCCCTAAATCACATACTAGATTTATTATTTATATTTGATTATGATTATGTCTTGTTTATAGATTTATATTCAAGCAGTGAGATAGGAGAGTCATTGGAAGACTTGCTAAACTAGACGTTCGGTAGTATCGACGTTTCGGATCAGATTCAATCCGATTGTAGACATTCGATACAGACGGGGCTGAAGTCTAGGAATAAGACGTACAGTTACCCCGATTGGGAGGGTAGGTGACAGACAGTGACGTCTTATTCACACCGGGATCCCTAGAGTTAGAGTCGAGTCGAGTCAAGACATGAATTGAATTGAGTTGCATGCTTATGTTATTTTTGTTTCAGAGATTATGGAACCCATTGTCACTGCATGCTTATTTTGATTTAGTTTCATAGACTATGAAACCTATTGTTATGAATTCTATGCATGATAATATTCTTTATGATTTATATTGTGTACATGCGTGTATACATGTTTTATACTGGGATTTATTCTCATCGGAGTATCCAGCTGTTGTCTTGTTTTGTATGTGTGCATGACAACAGGTGGGACAGGATCGGGGTCAAGAAGTTGATGAGAGAAGATGAGTTAGAGTGGTGATTCCGGACTTATTGTAGACTTGGTTTAATACTTGAAATTTAGTAGTTGAACCTTAGACTAATTTGAATAATTGTTGTACATTATTGTACTTTTATACTGAGATGTATATTAGTTAAATTCCATTACGACCCGCACTTACATTTTAAAAAAAAAAAAATTAGACCCTGTTTATTTTACTTGATAATTAAATCCCAAAGATGATTAGAAGATGATTAGCGTCCGGGTCCCCACAACAGGTGGTATCAGAGCTTTAGATCCGATAGATGGAGATAGAAGAGAATGAGCGGGGTAGATAGATTGAGTTTTCTTTCCTTGCATGTGATTGCTAGCATGAGATTTATTTTAATGTTGATTTACATTGTGTATGCTAGCATGAGATTATGTTTTACTGCTTTGAAATACATGGTTACCTGATTATCTGATTTGAGTTGGTATTATGTATTATTGAGTATGAATCAGATCTTATTCATGATCAGCAGTAAGATGATCAGATAAAGATTGGAACAGATTTGTAGTATTTGAGTACTAATGTTTTGATAAGCAGATGTACCTACTCGAAGAATTCCAGAAAGGGGTAGTACTTCGATTGAACAGATAGATGTATCAGAAACTCATATGGAAATACAGTTGGAAGAATTTCAGTTATTTCAGCCGCCTATTCTGAGTGGTGTCGAGACGTCTGAAGATTGTGAGAACTGGTTTAATGACATAGAAATGCTGTTTGATTTACTTGATTATTCAGATGAGCAAAGAATTAAACTGATATTCCACCAGTTACGAGAGACCGCCAGGAGTTGGTGGATTACAAGTAAAAGAATGCTAGAACAGAGAGGTACAGTGATTTCGTGGAAATATTCAGAACTAAATTTTATCGAAGATTTTTCTCAGTTTCGTACCGGGAGGACAAGAAAGTAGAGTTTGAGAATTTGAGACAAGGTCAACTGAATATTGAAGGATATGTTGCTAAATTCTCTACTCTACTGCGTTTTGCTCCTCAAGTAGCTGGGAATGATGAAGCTGTAGCTGAGCAGTTTATCAGAGGATTGAACTCGGAGATAGTTGCATTGATGAATATGCAGCGACCTTATCATTTTGCTGATGCCTTGAGTAGAGCGAAGAGAGCGGAGGCAAGTCTGATTAGACAACTAAAAAGGGTCTGTGCGATGCAACCCCAGACACAGCAATCCCCTCTCCGATTTGATCGCGGCAGCACGAGTGGAAAGCAAGATTTGCTGAAAGCTCGAAAGAAGCCATTCAAGAAGTTAGGGAGCGAAATGAGTGGTTTGTCTAGCTCCAGTGGTTCCAGCCCGAGTTATGTCGGAGTTTATTGCAGAACTTGCGGAGGGAGACATCCCACAGAGCAATGTCAGGGAGTGACTAGTAGTTGCCATATTTGTAGACAGCCGGGACACCTTGCTAGAGTTTGTCCTCAGAGAAATTCCCGAAGATTTTAGGGAGCAGAAGACTGAGGAACAGACATCGGACACACCTGATGATATAGTGGCAGGTAGTGTTCTTTTATGATTATATTGCATATGTATCGATATATACTAATGCATTCCCTATGATTATCTTTGACTGAGTTGCATTGAGATATGCTGTATCTGTTGAGTCTGATTGTACTGTAGTATTGATTCCCTTACTTTTTGGGAAAGAAAGATTGATATCAGAGATTTCTGTGAAATATTGTATACTACAGTAGGATGAGAATGAGGTCGAGTTAGATTATGATGTACTTGTGTTTCTTATTTGACCGCATTATTGATATTAATATGCTGAACAAGTACAGAACTATTGTAGATTCAGTCCAGAAAAATATAAGATTCAGACCAGATAGGAATGATGAGTAAACAATTCCTCGGTAAGGATTCTAGATCTAGAATTCCTTTGATATCTGTATTGTTTATGACTCGATTAATACAGAAAGGAGCAGATGGTATCCTTATGTATTCAGTGGATGTACTGAAATCGAGCCTAGCATTGGCAGATTTGCCAGTGATGTACGAGTTGGCTGATGTTTGCCAGATAAGATTCCAGATTTGTTTTGTATTAGGAAGATAGATTTCGGAATTTAATTGATACCAGGTACAGGTTGTGTTTTAGAATTCAGTACAGAATGATATTGAATGTGCAGAATGTCACTGAATGAAAGGAAAGAATTGAAAGATCAGTAGAAGAGTACGGGGCAGGAGTTACATTTGATTTAGTGTTTCTCGGTGACATATTTCAGTATGTTCAGAGATATTATGATGATTTCATGCTCGTAGTATCTATGACATTTTGATATATTTGTAGCATTTGATTGATTGAATCGAATATCTGAAGATTGTATTGAATACTCTGAGAACTGTGATTATTATATACAGAAATTATTCAGATAAAAATCTTGCTTAAAAACAGATTGTAGTCAGAATAATCGATATCTGAAGTCAATATACCGATTGATTTTGACACAGTTGAGATCAGAATCAGTGACTGAGAATAATACCGATATAAGAAATTTCAGAAATGTCAGAATTGTCAGAAATTTATTTTGGTCTGAATTGACAGATTTTCGTATACGATTGTTATTTTGTGTCTGCCTGAGTATGGTTCTACAGCCGTATTTGATACAGATCAATGTGAACCTTTGAGATTATATACAGTTCAATCCTAATCAGAGTTGAATTCGAGAATTTCAGTAGATCAGAAATATAATCAGAATGATCAGAGCTTAATTTCGATAATCAGAGTAGAGCATCGATCAGGGGGACAGATATGAGATTTTTACTATATGAAAATGATTATCTTATAATGTCAAATGTTTCAGAATTGTACAACAGAATTTGATATCGATTATCAGAACCGAATACCAGGTAGATATTTTTCTTTAATTTATATTACTAACTGATTGTTTATACCAAATAATTCGAATTGGAAGTGACAGATAGGGTCAGAAGCGCACAGAAATGGATTCAGTAGTCGTTCAGGTAACAGAAATTAGATGATAATTCAAACAGATAGTTTTGATATAGACAGATTAAATCAGTTATGACAGAATTTGTACTGAAATGTTGGCAGAATTTGTACTGAAATGTCTTAATCGCCAATAAATGAAGATAGAAAAATAGAAATCAGAAGAGTTATTACAGAATTGGTATATTTCTAACTAGACATGGGGGGGTATAATTCGATGAATTTCGTAATAAGACCACTATAATACCTTCCAGATTGTGATATGATATGATTGTGATTGACAGGTTGTTCAATCTATATCTATTAGTTTGTACAAGATGACGTACAAACATGACCAAATGACACAGATCGATGTCAAAGAAATGGTAAGATTGATCAGAATGTAGAACTAGACTATATCAGATTGTGATTTTGATTGAGTTTGTAATTGTGGCAGAACATACCATGAACCCATTCAAATATTATCCACAGACTGACAGATAGCCAGAGTGTACTATCCAGATATTAGAAGATAATTAGGGAGTGGCAGTGCTGGATGCTAGCACCAGTTGATATGACATATTGTCGCTGTGTGAATTATTGTACGATCATAGTCATCAGATAACCAGATGGATAATGAAATAGTTACAGACGATACATTGTACAATGAGTACTGCAGATTTCTTTGGTATAAGAATAACATCTCGGAGAAACCTGAGATAAGATTTGATACGGTCAGAGATATGACAAAGAAAATGTAGCTAATTCAGAAGAGAATGAAGATAGCTCAGACCAGACAGACTTAATACGCCAACGTCGGATGATGACGATTAGTATTTGGGGCCGAAGATTTAATATATCCTTGACTGGGATAAACAGATCTGATATCAGCGAAGGATATTGATTTGGTATGAGCTGTTGATTGGTATATACAGATGTTGTATAGCCAGTATTACGAGATCGATTCTAGTAGAGTTACTTCAAGTGGTATTGTGATATGGTACTTCTTGAATTAATATTTCCGATTGGAATAAGAATCAGTAGAAATAAGCATCTCAGAACGAAGACTATTTCGCTTGTGAAAGTCCAGTAGAGTCTACAGGGCATAAAAGAGACTATCTGAAAGACTGAACTTGTCATGAGATTAAGATTTCGGAATGGATTCATTGAGACGAGTTTCTGAATTAAACTCTGTATACATTCCTTCTGATATGTCTGAATTGATTACTTGCGATTTCGAGGACGAAATCTGTAAGGCTCGAGATTTATTAGTCTTCATTGATGTGATATTCGAAAGATATGAGTATGCATGACATGCAACGAGAAGCACTAAATGAGATTATGAAGTGTTGCATAAAGTCTAGACCGCACCCGCGCTACGAACAACACCGCACCAGCGGTTGATGGACAGAGAGTTGGAGATTAATTACAGAAGTTACACCGCACCCGCGGTGAAGAAGTACCGCACCCACGGTGCATGGCCAGTTGGGTATGAAAGTGCTACTGGAGATTGAGCACACCCGCGGTGCTAGACAGACCGCACCCGCGGTGTTGTACCAGCAGGGTCAGCGCCCCCGCGTTAAAAGATAGAGCGTACCCGCGGTCCAAGCTTCGGGGAAAGTTGATGCATATCAATACATGGAGCGCACCCGCGGCGCAAAAGTGAGCGCACCCGCGGTGCGACGTGCAGCTTGAAAAATAAGCCACGTTCCTGGTGTTGCATGCAATATATATATAGATATTCAAGCGATTCATTCTTCACAATTCAGAGAGGAATCAAGAAAAGGCTCCGAGGAAGGATTCAAATTCGTGATTGAAGATTTTGGAGATCCATCTGTCCGATTGTGAATCCGACTTCAGTACTGTGTTCCTATCGACGCAGGCTACAACTGGACGTTAGACATGATTTGAATTTATGATATTGTCAGAATTGAATATGAATCAGATATGATGTTTCTGCTACAGTAGACATGGTATAACTGAAGTCAGATTAAAGAATAGACTGTTAATAAAATTTTTATGAATTTCAGAGTTGATTTAGTTTAGATTTTATATCAGAGTTGTGTTATTATTCAGATTATGAGTTGTACTGATACTGGTTATGAATTCTGGTATTATATCTGTGATGTTGAGATAGACGGGGTTATCGTGACTATATTGTTATGCCGTCGAAACATCAGTTAATTTAGAGTGATCTGATTCCGTAATGATATCGTTGATATGAATTAGATTGTACCTTGTTCAGATATGGATCAGATTATATACTGATTTGAGTATTGATCAGAACAGGTTTTGAATCGAATTATATACTTATATTGTATTTATACGATTGTCATTGCCAGACTGGTTATGGAAAGATTGGAATACAAGACTTCGTCTTCGTCAGACCGGGAAGGCAAAGGTATAATTCATGTTTTGTTTTGGGGAAGACACAACCCAAATGAGATTCAATTTGAGTTGCCCAACAAAATCACATACTAGGGTTGTTGTTTACCTTTTGATATAATTGATTTGTTTATAGAATTATATTCAAATCTCTTGATATGACGATGCCTTGTTTATAGATTTATATTCAAGCATTTGACCTAGGAGAGTCATTGGCAGACTTGCCAAACTAGATGTTCGGTAGTATCGACGCTTCGGATCAGATTCACTCCGATTGTAGACATTCGATACAGACATGACCGAAGTCTAGGAATAAGACGTACAGTTACCCCGATTGGGAGGGTAGGTGACAGACAGTGACGTCTTATTCACACCGGGATCCCTAGAGTTAGAGTCGAGTCGAGTCAAGATATGAATTGAATTGAGTTGCATGCTTATTTTATTTTGATTCCAGAGATTATGGAATCCATTGTTACTGCATGCTTATTTTGATTTGGTTTCCTAGACTATGAAACCTATTGTTATGAATTTTATGCATGATAATATGCTTTATGATTTATATTGTGTATATGCATGGATACATGTTTTATACTGGGATTTATTCTCACCGGATTATCCGGCTGTTGTCTTGTTTTGTATGTGTGCATGACAACAGGTGGGACAGGATCGGGGTCAAGAAGATGATGAGAGAAGATGAGTTAGAGTGGTGATTCCGGACTTATTGTCGACTTGGTTTAATACTTGAAATTTAGTAGTTGAACCTTAGACTAGTTTGAATAATTGTTGTACATTATTGTACTTTTATACTGAGATGTATAATAGATTGATTCCATTGCCTTCCACATTTTTTAAGAAAAACTTTTAGACCCTGTTTATCTTAATTGATAATTAAATCCCAAAGATGATTAAGAAGATGATTAGCGTCCGGGTCCCCACAACAGGTGGTATCAGAGCGATAGATCCTTTAGACTGAGATAGAAGAGAATGAGCGGGGTAGATTGAGTCTTCTTTCCTTGCATGTGATTGCTAGCATTTGATTTATTTTGATGTTGACTTACATTGTGTGTGCTATCATGACAGTATGCCTTACTGCTTTGAAATACATGTTATCTAATTATCTGATTTAAATTGGTAATATGTATTATTGAGTATGAATCAGATCTGATTCATGATCAGCAGTAAGATGATCAGAAAAAGATTGGAACAGATTTGTAGTATTTTAGTATTGATGTTTTGATAAGCAGATATACCTCCACGGTGAATTCCAGAAAGGGGTAGTACTTCGACTGAACAGATAGATGTATCAAAAACTCAGATGGAAACACAGATGAAGAGGTTTCAGTCGTTTCAACCGCCGATTTTAAAGGGTACTGAGACGCCAGTAGATTGTGAGAACTGGTTTGATGACATAGAAATACTGTTTGATTTACTTGATTATTCAGATGAGCAGAGAATTAAACTGATATTCCACCAGTTACGAGAGACTGCCAGAAGTTGGTGGATTACAAGTAAAAGAATGCTAGAACAGAGAGGTACAGTGATTTCGTGGGAAATATTCAGAACTGAATTTTATCGAAGATTTTTCTCAGTTTCGTACCGGGAAGATAAAAGAGTAGAGTTTGAGAATTTGAGACAAGGTCAACTGAATATTGAAGGATATGTTGCTAAATTCTCTACTCTACTGCGTTTTGCTACTCATGTAATTGGGAATGATGAAGCTGTAGCGGATCAGTTCATCAGAGGATTGAACTCGGAGATAGTTGCATTGATGAATATGCAGCGACCTTATCATTTTGTTGATGCCTTGAGTAAAGCGAAGAGAGCGGAGGCGAGTCAGATTAGACAACTAAAAAGGGTGTGTGCGATGCAACCCCAGACACAGCAATCCCCTCTCCGATTTGATCGTGGCAGCACGAGTGGAAAGCAAGATTTGCTGAAAGCTCAAAAGAAACAGTTTAAGAAGTTAGGGAGCGGACTGAGTGGTTCGTCTAGCTCCAGTAGTTCAAGCCCGAGTCATACTGGAGTATATTGCAGAACTTGCGGAGGGAGACATTCCACAGAGCAATGCCAGGTAGTGACTGGTAGTTGCCATATTTGTAAACAACCAGGACACCTTGCTAGAGTATGTCCTCAGAGAAGTTCCCGAAGATTTTAGGGAGCAGAAGACCGAGGAACAGACACCGGACACACCTGATGATAGAGTGGCAGGTACTATTTTTATGATTATATTGCATATGTATTGATATATACTAATGCATTCCCTATGATTACCTTTGACTGAGTTGCATTGAGATAAGCTGTACCTGTTGAGTCTGATTGTACTGTAGTATCGATTTCCTTATTTTTGGAAAGAAAGATTGATATCAGAGATTTCCGTGAAATATTGTATACTACAGTAAGATGAGAATGAGGTTGAGATAGATTATGATGTACTTGTATTTCTGATTTGACCGCATTATTGATAATAATATGCTGAACAAGTACATAACTATTATAGATTCTTGTCAGGAGAGTATAAGATTCAGACCAGATCTGGCTGATGAGTAGAAATTTCACGGTAAGGATTCTAGATTCAGAATTTGATATTTGTGTTGTCTAGGGACTCGATTGTTACAGAAAGGAGCATATGGCATCCTTATGTATTCAGTAGACATACTGAAATCGAGTCTAGCATCGTCAGATTTGCCAGTGATGTACGAGTTGGCTGATGTTTGCCCAGATAAGATTTCAGATTTGTTTTATATCAGAAAGATAGATTTCAGAATTGAATTGATACCAGGTACTGGTTGTGTTTTAGAATTCAGTACAGAATGATATTGAATGTACATAATGACACTGAAAGAATTGAAAGATCAGTAGAAGAGTACCGACCAGGAGTTACATCTGATTTAATGTTTCTCTTTGGCATATATCAGTATGTTCAGAGATATTCTGATGATTTTATGCTTGTTGTATCTATGATATTTTGATATGATTGCAGCATCTGATTGATTGAATCGAATATCTGAAGATTGTATTGAATACTCTGAGAACTGTGATTAGTGTATACAGAAATTATTCAAATATGAATCCTGCTTGAAACAGATTGTATTCAGAATATGCGATATCTGAAGTTAGTATACCGATTGATTTTGACACAGTTGAGATTGTGATCAGTGACTGAGAACGATACCGATATATGAAATTTCAGAAATGACAGAATTGTCAGAAATTTATGTTGGTCTGAGTTAGCAGATTATCTTATACGGTTGTTGTTTTGTGTCTGCCTAAGTATTGTTATTGTTCTAACACAATATTTGAGACAGCTTATATTGTTTGAGGACATATTGTATTTGCAGATGATATATATAGCAGTTGATCAAAACGACATGAAGACGTGATTGATTAGTCAGAATTGACAATATTGCCAGGAATTGCCGTTTTATGAATTTACTAAACTCACTAGATCAGTATAGATTATTGATATTATGAATCTGATTTGATAGTACTGTTATTCTGAGTCAGTGTTTGATATAGATTATTCAAACAGAATCAGAGCTGAACTCGAGAATTTCGGCAGTTCAGAGATTTAATCAGAATGTTCAGAGCTTAATTTCGATAATCAGAGCCGAACATCGATCAGAGTAGCAGATATGTGATTTTGTTATTGTATGAAAATGATTATCTTGTGATGTCAAATATTTCAGAATTGTACAACAGAATTTGATATCGACAATCAGAACCGAATACCAGGTAGGTGTTTTTCTTTAATTTATATTATTAACTGATTTGTTTGTACCAAATAGTTCGAATTGGAAATGACAGATATGGTCAGAAGCGCACCGAAATTGATTCAGTAGTCGTTCAGGTAACAGAAAGTATATGATAATTCAAACAGATAGTGTTGATATAGACCGATTAAATCAGTTATGGCAGAATTTATGCTGAAATGTTGGCAGAATTGTACTGAAATGTCTGAACCGCCAATAAATGAAGATAGAAAGATAGAGATCAGAAGATTTATTACAGAATTTGTATATTCTTGACTAGACATGGGGAGTATATTTCGATGAAATTCGTAATGAAATTACTGCAATACTTTCCAGATTGTGATATGATATGATTGTGATTGACAGATTGTTCAATCTATATCTATTAGTTTGTATAAGATGACGTACAAACATGACCAGATGACAAAGATCGATGTCAAGGAAATGGTCAGATTGATCAGAATGTAGAACTAGACTATATCAGATTGTGATTTTGATTGAGTTTTTAATTGTGGCAGAATATACCATGAACTCATTCATATATTATCCACCGACTGACAGATAGCCAGAGTGTACTATCCAGATATTGAGAGATATCCAGGGAGTGGCAGTGCTGGATGCTAGCACCAGTTAATATGACATATTGTCATCCTATGAATTATAGTATGATAATAGCCATCAGAAGAGTAATGAGATAGTTACAGACGATATATTGTACAGTGAGTACTGCAGATTTCTTTGATATAAGAATAATATCTCGGAGATACCTGAGATAAGATTTGATACGGTCAGAGATATGACAAAGAAAATGTAGCTAATTTAGAAGAGAATGAAGATAGGTCAGACCAGAAAAACTTAATACGCCAACGTTGAATGATGACGATTGGTATTTGGGGCCGAAGATTTAATATATCCTTGACTGGGATAAACAGATTTGATAACAGCTGATGATATTGATTTGGTATGAGCTGTTGATTGATATATACGGATGTTGTATAGCCAGTATTGTGAGATTGATTCGGTCAGAGTTAGTTCGAAGGGTATTATGATATTATGCTCTTGAATTATTATTCCAATTTAGAATCACAGATCCGTACAAGAAAGATATTTTAGAATGAAGACTATTCTATTATTGAAAATACAGTAAGTGACAGGGCCTCAAAGAGACTATCTGAAAGACAGAACTTGTCATGAGCTTAAGATTTCAGAATGGATTCATTGAGATGAGTTTTGATTTAAACTCTGTATACATTTCTTCTGAATTTATTACTTGTGATTTCGAGGAAGAAATCATTTCTTAGATGGGGAGAAATGTAAGGCTCGAGATTTATTAGTCTTCATTGATGTGATATTCGGAAGATATGAGTATGCATGACATGCAACGAGAAGCACTAAATGAGATTATGAAGTGTTGCATGAAGTCTAGACCGCACCCGCGCTACGAACAAGACCACACCCGCGGTTGATGGACAGAGAGTTGGAGATTAATTACAGAAGTGACACCGCACCTGCGGTGAAGAAGTACCGCACCCGCGGTTCATGGCCAGTAGGGTATGAAAGTGCTACTGGAGATTGAGCGCACCCGCAGTGCTAGACAGACCGCACCCGCGGTGTTGTACCAGTAGGGTCAGCGCCCCCGCGTAAGATAGAGCGCACCGCGGTCCAAGCTTCGGGGAAAGTTGATGCATATCAATACATGGAGCGCACCCGCGGCGCAAAAGTGAGCACACCCGCGGTGCGACGTGCAGCTTCAAAAATAAGCCACGTTCCTGGTGTTGCATGCAATATATATATAGATATTCAAGCGATTCATTCTTCACAATTCAGAGAGGAATCAAGAAAAGGCTCTGAGGAAGGATTTCAATTTGTGATTGAAGATTTTGGAGATCCATCCGTCCGATTGTGAATCCGACTTCAGTACTGTATTCCTATCGACGCAGGCTACAACTGGACGTAAGTTTTGTTACGTTTAGATATGATTTGAATTTATGATATTGTCAGAATTGAATATGAATCAGATATGATGTTTCTGCTACAGTAGACATGGTATAACTTAAGTCAGATTAAAGAATAGACTGTTTATGAAATTGTTATGAATTTTAGAGTTGATTTAGTTTAGATTTTATATCAGAGTTGTGTTATTATTCATATTATGAGTTGTACTGATACTGGTTATGAATTCTGGTATTATATCTGTGATGTTGAGATAGACGGGGTTATCGTGACTGTATTGTTATGCCGTCGAAACATCAGTTAATTTAGAGTGATCAGATTCCGTAATGATATCGTTGATATGAATTAGATTGTACCTTGTTCAGATATGGATCAGATTATATACTGATTTGAGTATTGATCAGAACAGGTTTTGAATCGAATTATATACTTATATTGTATTTATACGATTGTCATTGCCAGACTGGTTATGGAAAGATTGGAATACAAGACTTCGTCTTCGTCAGACCGGGAAGGCAAAGGTATAATTCATGTTTTGTTTTGGGGAAGACACAACTCAAATGAGATTCAATTTGAGTTGCCCAACAAAATCACATACTAGGGTTGTTGTTTACCTTTTGATATAATTGATTTGTTTATAGAATTATATTCAAATCTCTTGATATGACGATGCCTTGTTTATAGATTTATATTCAAGCATTTGACCTAGGAGAGTCATTGGCAGACTTGCCAAACTAGATGTTCGGTAGTATCGACGCTTCGGATCAGATTCACTCCGATTGTAGACATTCGATACAGACATGACCGAAGTCTAGGAATAAGACGTACAGTTACCCCGATTGGGAGGGTAGGTGACAGACAGTGACGTCTTATTCACACCGGGATCCCTAGAGTTAGAGTCGAGTCGAGTCAAGATATGAATTGAATTGAGTTGCATGCTTATTTTATTTTGATTCCAGAGATTATGGAATCCATTGTTACTGCATGCTTATTTTGATTTGGTTTCCTAGACTATGAAACCTATTGTTATGAATTTTATGCATGATAATATGCTTTATGATTTATATTGTGTATATGCATGGATACATGTTTTATACTGGGATTTATTCTCACCGGATTATCCGGCTGTTGTCTTGTTTTGTATGTGTGCATGACAACAGGTGGGACAGGATCGGGGTCAAGAAGATGATGAGAGAAGATGAGTTAGAGTGGTGATTCCGGACTTATTGTCGACTTGGTTTAATACTTGAAATTTAGTAGTTGAACCTTAGACTAGTTTGAATAATTGTTGTACATTATTGTACTTTTATACTGAGATGTATAATAGATTGATTCCATTACCTTCCGCATTTTTAAAGAAAAACTTTTAGACCCTGTTTATCTTAATTGATAATTAAATCCCAAAGATGATTAAGAAGATGATTAGCGTCCGGGTCCCCACAAAATCATTTCTTAGAGGGGGAGAAATGTAAGGCTCGAGATTTATTAGTTTTAATTGATGTGATATTCGGAAGATATGAGTATGCATGACATGTAATGAGAGGCACTGAATGAGATTATGAAGGGTTTCATAAAGTCTAGACCGCACCCGCGCTACGAACAAGACCGCACCCGCGGTTGAGGGACAGAGCGTTGGAGATTAATTACAGATGTAACACCGCACCCGCGGTGAAGAAGTGTGAAAGATCAGCCCGTTAGAATTTTAATCTGATTTCAGTACTGTGTTCCTATTTACGCAGGCTACAACTGGACGTAAGTTTTGTTACATTTAGACCTGATTTGAATTTATGATATCGACAGAATTGAATACGAATCAGATATGATGTTTATGCTACAGTAGACATTGTATAATTGAAGTCAGATTAAAGAATAGATTGGTTATGCAATTGTTATGATTTTCGAAAGATATTGATTGAGATTTGAAATCAGAGTAGTGTTGGTACTGATTTTGAATATACCGATATTGAAATTATGAGTTGTACTGGTATTGATTATGAATTCTGGTACTATATTTGTGATGTTGGGATTGACGGGATTATCGAGATTTCATTGTTATGCCGTTGAAACATCAGTTGATTTAGATTGATCAGATTCAGTAATGATCTCGAGTGCATCGTGATATCGTTTATATGAATTAGATTGTACCTTGTTCAGATATGGATCAGATTATATATTGAATTGAGTATTGATCAGAACAGGTTTTGAATCGAATTATATACTGATATTGTATTTATGCAATTGTCATTGCCAGACTGGTTATGGATAGATGGGAATACAAGACTTCGTCTTCGTCAGACCGGGAAGACAAAGGTATAATTCATGTGAATTCGGGAGATATGACTCGAATCAGACTTGGTTGGAGTTTCCCTAAATCACATACTAGATTTATTATTTATATTTGATTATGATTATGTCTTGTTTATAGATTTATATTCAAGCAGTGAGATAGGAGAGTCATTGGAAGACTTGCTAAACTAGACGTTCGGTAGTATAGACGCTTCGGATCAGATTCAATCCGATTGTAGACATTCGATACAGACGGGGCCGAAGTCTAGGAATAAGACGTACAGTTACCCCGATTGGGAGGGTAGGTGACAGACAGTGACGTCTTATTCACACCGGGATCCCTAGAGTTAGAGTCGAGTCGAGTCAAGACATGAATTGAATTGAGTTGCATGCTTATGTTATTTTGGTTTCAGAGATTATGGAACCCATTGTCACTGCATGCTTATTTTGATTTAGTTTCATAGACTATGAAACCTATTGTTATGAATTCAATGCATGATAATATTTTTTATGATTCATATTGTGTACATGCATGTATACATGTTTTATACTGGGATTTATTCTCACCGAAGTATCCGGCTGTTGTCTTGTTTTGTATGTGTGCATGACAACAGGTGGGACAGGATCGGGGTCAAGAAGATGATGAGAGAAGATGAGTTAGAGTGGTGATTCCGGACTTATTGAAGAATTGGTTTAATACTTGAAATTTAGTAGTTGAACCTTAGACTAATTTGAATAATTGTTGTACATTATTGTATTTTTATACTGAGATGTATATTAGTTAAATTCCATTACGTCCCGCACTTACATTTTAGAAAAAAAAAATTTAGTCCCTGTTTATCTTAATTGATAAATAAATCCCAAAGATGATTAGCGTCCGGGTCCCACAATAGAGCTCACGGTCACTCCAAAGAAATTCACTCGTCTTTTCCCTCTTATTTTGTTTGCTCACAACAAATACTCACTAGTCACTCCAAAAAAAATAACACTCACACTCAAATGTTTCCACTCGAATTTGATGTTTCTCTGGAAAGTATGCTCAAGCTTTGTTGTAGAACCCGTAAGTCAGTAGACGTATAAGCCGTGCATAATTCTAGATTTTTAAATTTAATTGACTTCATTGCATAATTATTTTAAATGCATTTATTTGAAGTTAATTATTCATTATTTCAGTTCAGTAGTTTGATTTTTAGCATTTCAGTTATTTCAGTGAGGCCGGACCGGAGTCGGAGTTTTGAGGTAGAATTTAAGATTCGAAAAATATTTCCAGAAGTTAAGTTAGCTAGCAAGTAAGTTCATTTAAGTTAGTAAGGGAGGTTTTTGGATTTAATTTAATTATTTGAGGTGATTAAAAAATGAACTCATTTAAGTTATTTAATTAAGGGGTTAGCTCACTAAAATTATTTAAAGGATTAGTAAGGCTTTCAAGGATTATTAGTTGACTAGATAACCAACACTTCCCACTCATTTTATTAGCATGATTTCGGCCCCTTGGATTTATTAAGCAATTCATTCCAACTCATCAACTTTGACCAATTCTTTGCATGTAATTAGTAGGATAATTCTAGGATTTTTGGGAGCACAATTTAATTAATTAATGGACATATCTTAGACTAGAAAATAAGCAAAATTTCGGCCACTACCTCCTAGAAGCATCCACCAACTCATTTGATATCAATTCAAAATTTAAAATTCAAAGGGGAGTGGACTTGGTCTTGATTCTTCCTTATATTGTGCACCCTTCTCCTCACCCCTCATAACCATTTTTCCCCCCCTCTCCTTTTCGAAAATTCAGAGTGAATTCACACTCATTTTCAGTAGAAAAATCGTGTGGTACCTAGCCAAAAAGAAGAGAGAAAAATCGAGAGCAAGGTAAGGTAGAAAAGAGAAGCGCTCCACCTCCTCCGTGCCGCGTCGTCGTCGTTTCGTTCGTTTTCTTTCGAAACGAAACCAGGCATGTCTAGATTTCTTTCAAACCTCAATCAAGTCATATTATCATTTATTTTTCAGTACATGATCATGTTTATTCAAGTAAAAATCGAGATCCAAGTCAAAACATTTTGAAACCACACATGCAGAATTTTCGATTTCCTTGGCAAGCTTCACGATTTCTTTTGGTTTGTGAGTTTCAGGTATTGGATCAACTCCAGGCTCCCAAGGCGACTTGTATACATGTAGTAGGATGCATTAGGACCATGTTGGTCCATTCAAACCAGCCCCATGCTTGCTGGAAATTCAGAAGGACAGCAAGTCCCCATAGGTGCAGAAATGTTGTTCGAAAAATTCAGTTTGTTGTCATGGAGGAAGGATCTGATCTTGGCTGCCCCAAGGGCCTATAGCCATGGTTGGATCACTTCCCTAGCATGTCTAAGACGTGACTAAGTTTCCCTTTTGGTGGCTTGGTCCATGGCCCCTCGGTTTTTAATCAAAACGTCAAAACAGCCCCTTTCCCCATTCGGCTCCTTCCATTTTTCAGCATATGGTTTCGTTTCTTTTGTTGCTTGGTATGGATCTTGGTTGGCCTATGGCCCTTAGCCACGGTTCATATCATGCTCCTAGATGTCTAGATCGTGCCATGGTCAATCAAATGGCCATTGGAACGACACGAGACATCGATCATAGCATAAACACTACACACGCATGCAGGTTGCTCTCGGTTGGACCCTTCGGTTAAGATTTGGTGTGATGCGGATTGTGGCTGGCATAGGGCCCTTAGCCATGGTTCAAATCATTCCTTGGGATGTTGGTAAGAGTCTCTGGTCGGTGGTTCACTTCCCTAATGGCCGATAGCCTCGAAACCAACGCAAGTCTTGTAGTTGCGCAGCTGTTGGAAATTACAGCAAGTTGCTGTGTCGTTTAGAAGGCTCGTTTGAGTTCTTGGTAGGCCTTTAGCCCATGGCCTTGGACTGGACAGTGCCTCATTGAGTTGGGAAGGTCATGTTTTTGACCGTTTGTCATTCGGATAATTTTCGAGGTCGTACGAGAATTTACGGTGCAATGTGCCAAATTGACTCTCGAAAGAGCGTTTCGTGTTTTGGCCTCCATTCCACCTAGATTTCGACCCTATCATTTTAGGAGCATTATTTTATGATTTTTCAGCGTATTTTAATCATGACTATATGTCGGTTCAGTGTCGGTTCAGGTTGGTTCGGAGTCATGATTAAATGCGAAGTCATTAGGCGTCATAGTCGCATCTTTTGAACGTAAATTGCATAGTTGGTCATGTTTAAGCTATTGCATATTTTTCATGGCACAGTTAGGTTGCAGCGAGCCTGGGAACGATCCAATCCAATCCAGTTGGTAAAATTACAGGAATTTTCATTACGCCAGTTAATTATTTTACGTGCATTAAATAGAAAATGATTATTTTTGAGATTTATGCGATATGGCTTGTGGTTCATTCACTATGTGGGAGTGTTATTTTTTTTTACGATCGCCAGTGACCGATCAGTTCAGTATGGTACCACCCGGTCGCCAGTGACCGGCCAGCTCAGTTCAGTTTCAGCCTCCCCGGTAGCCAGTTACCGATCAGTTCAGCTTAGTGCAATGGCCACAGGCGTAAAACATAATCTCAACAGAAAATTTTATCAGTTATTTCAGTACAGGCTCCAAGGAGCAAATATTTTTACAGTGATTTCCAGTTCAATTATGCACGTGTTATAATTGCTCAGTACAGATTATTTTCAGTATGCCTCAGGACAGGATATGTTAACTCATGCATATTTTTAATTCAGATTTTTACTCGTTACCTGTGATATATGCATGCTGAGTCTTTAAGCTCACTAGACTTGATTGTTGTAGGTACTGATGAGGCCAGGGCCGAGGGCGGGGACCAGTGAGCCATCTTGGGTCGGCAGTAGTGGCACCCGAGGACCTCAGTGCAGCAGTTGTTATTTTATTCCGCAAACAATTTTTATCAGTCGTTGGATAATTTTTAAATTGTTATTGTTGGCAAAACTTTATTTTCTTCCGCTGCTATTATTTTAAACATTGAACTTGATTCCTCAGTGATTTTATGAATGAGGCCATTTAAGTTCTTTTAAAAAGAAAAATTTTTAATTTTCCGCAAATTTTCAAGAAAGGAGTTTTAGGCCCTTCACAGTTGGTATCAGAGCCAGGTTCTGTATAGGGTTTCATTACTACTGACCGCGAGAAGCTCACGAAGCCACGCCTTTGGTCTGTAAGTTTTTCAGTTCAGCATTTTGTTCAGCATTTTAGTTAAAGCATGAATTATTTTGTCAGCATGCTTCCATATTTTCAGTATTTCAGTGTTCATTTAAAATAAATTATGGAATTATGCATGTTAGTTACGTATGGGTTATGTTGGAACAGTGTGCCCCCTAGACGCATTTTAGAGCGCAGCAGAGAGGAGGAGCCTCGCCGAGAGGACAGGGAGGAACGTAGACCGGAGGGAGACCTACCACCTCCTCCACCGCCCCCACCGGACATGAGTGCCCAGATGTTAGCTGGGATGGCACAGTTCTTCGCACAGTTTGCGGGGGGCAATGCCGCAGCCGTAGCCGCAGCCGCAGCCAGGCCGACAGGGCCCGAGGCTGTGTATGAGCGATTCATGAAGATGCGCCCGAAGGAATTCTCTGGGGCATCTGACCCCATGGTTGCCGAGGGATGGATCAAATCCCTCGAGGTTATCTTCGATTTTATGGAGCTGGAGGACGCAGACCGAGTCCGATGTTCCACCTACTTGTTCACTGGAGACGCCCGCTTATGGTGGGAAGGAGCTTCGATAGCCCTGACATTGGCTACACTTTCTTGGACCCGCTTTACGGAGGTTTTCTAGTCCAAGTATTTTGCTGAGGAGGTTCGCACCAGGCTGACCACCGAGTTCATGAGTCTGAGACAGGGGGATATGTCGGTTACGGAGTTTATCCGTAAGTTCGAGAGGGGCTGTCACTTTGTGCCCCTGATCGCGAATGATGCCAGAGCCAAGCTGATGCACTTCCTGGTGGGTTTACGGCCGATCTTGCGCCGGGATGTTAGGGTATCTGACCCTGCTACTTATGAGATTGCCGTCTCCAAGGCCTTAGCCGCAGAGCAGGATCTGCGGGATATCGAGAGGGATCGCCAGGGCAAGCGCCCAGTCCAGGCACCGCACCGCCCTCCTCCTCATCAGCATCAGCAGCAGAATAAGAGGCCTTTTCATGGACCGCCCAGGAACCGAGGCCAGCAGCAGCAGCAGCAGCAGCAGTGGGGACGCCCAGCGCCGAGGACTCAGGAGCACCCAGTTTGTCCCAGGTGCTCACGTCGCCATCCTGGAGCATGTATGGCTGGCTCAGGAAAGTGTTTTAAGTGTGGCAGTCCAGACCACATGTTGCTGCAGTGTCCTCAGAGGAATCTGCCTACCCAAGGCAGAGTTTTTGCTCTCCATGCCGCGGAAACCAACCCGGAGACTATGTTGTTGACAGGGAGAATTTTTATATCTGGTTCCGCTACCAAGGCCTTGATAGATTCAGGGGCCACTCACTCATTTATTTCGGAGGTCTTTGCAAACTTTCTCAAGATCCAGACCATTGGGCTAGATACAGCCTTCTCAGTAGTGTTGCCGTCAGGCGAGGAGATGGCAGCCACCAATGTTATCCGAGATATAGACCTTGAGCTGCACGGTAATCTTGTTTATGCGGATCTGATTGTGTTACCGATGCTGGAATTTGACATCATCCTAGGGATGGACTGGCTATTGAGGAACAGAGTGTTGATAGACTTCCAGAGGAGATCTGTTCTTGTCCGACCGCCTGGAATGGAGCAGTTCTTATTTGAGCCGGACAGGTACTTTCCTTTACCGCGCATTATTCCTTATGTTCAGGCTAGGAAGCTCATGCATAGAGGGTGTCGGGCATTTCTAGCGACCTTTTTATCTGTCCCCGAGGAACCCAGCCAGTCAGCCTCAGATGTTCCGGTAGTTAGAGATTTCTTAGACGTTTTTCCCGAAGACGTCTCTGGTATGCCACCAGAGAGAGAGGTGGAGTTTTCCATTGAGCTTATGCCAGGTACGGCTCGGATATCCAAAGCGCCATACCGACTAGCACCGACAGAGATGGCAGAGCTTAAGAAGCAGATTCAGGAACTTCTCGACAAGGAGTTCATTCGCCCGAGCTTTTCTCCATGGGGCGCGCCGGTCTTATTCGTGAAAAAAAAGGATGGCACGATGAGGCTTTGCATTGACTACCGGGAGTTGAACAGGGTTACAGTGAAGAATAAATACCCACTGCCGAGGATTGAGGATCTGTTTGACCAGTTGCAGGGAGCTTCGATTTTCTCCAAGATAGATCTGCGTTCCGGTTATCACCAGTTGAGGGTGAGAGATGCTGATGTCTCGAAGACAGCTTTCAGGACTCGTTATGGCCACTACGAGTTCCTAGTGATGCCGTTCGGTCTGACGAATGCGCCAGCGATCTTCATGGATCTAATGAATCGCGTATTTCAGCCGTACCTCGACCAGTTTGTGATAGTGTTCATAGATGACATTCTCGTCTACTCCAAGAGTCGGGAGGAGCACAGCAGGCATCTGACCACAGTGTTGCAGACATTGCAGAAACATAAACTATTCGCAAAGTTCAGTAAGTGCGAATTCTGGTTAGAGAAGGTGGCGTTCTTGGGCCACATTGTTTCTAGCAGTGGCATTGAGGTAGACCCGGCGAAAGTTGCAGTAGTCAGAGATTGGGTTGTGCCTCAGAATGCATCAGAGATCCGCAGTTTTCTTGGGCTAGCAGGATATTACAGGAAATTCATCCAGGGATTCTCCTCCATTGCCGTTCCACTCACAGCACTGACCAAGAAAAATGTAAAGTTTGTGTGGAGCGAGGAGTGTCAGAAGAGCTTCGATACTTTGAAGCAAGCTCTTATCTCAGCACCCGTTTTGGCTGTACCGTCAGGATCTGGCGAGTTTGTCCTTTATACTGATGCTTCGAAGCTTGGTTTAGGTGCAGTTTTGATGCAGCATGGGAGAGTGATAGCGTATGCTTCTCGACAGCTGAAAATCCACGAGAAGAATTACCCTACCCATGATCTGGATTTAGCGGCCGTAGTTTTTGCTTTGAAGATTTGGAGGCACTATCTGTATGGAGAGAAGTGCCAGATCTTTACCGACCATAAGAGCCTCAAGTATTTCTTTACGCAGAAGGAGCTGAACATGCGTCAGAGGCGTTGGTTGGAGCTTGTGAAAGACTACGATTGTGACATTAGCTACCACACCCGGGTAAAGCTAATGTAGTTGCGGATGCTTTGAGCAGGAAAGTCGCAGTGATGGCTCATTTGACGATGCAGAAACCTCTTCAGATTGAGATGCAGAGGTTTTATCTTGAGACTTATCCTCGAGGTAGAGTTCCACGTTTATCTACCTTGACTATCCAGTCCTCTCTTATTGACCGTATTCGCAGCGGTCAGGCAGCAGATGAGCAGTTGGCACAGTGGAAGAAGAGAGATGAAGCCAAGGGCAGTGTTTTGTATTCAGTCAGCGACGGTATTGTGAGATACCGAGATAGGATATGGGTTCCTAGCAGTGATTCTATCCGAGCAGACATCTTATCAGAGGCCCATACGTCCCCGTACTCCATTCACCCTGGGAGTACGAAGATGTACAAAGATCTGCAGCTATTGTATTGGTGGCCAGGGATGAAGAAGGACATCAGGCGTTTTGTATCCGAGTGCCTGACTTGCCAGTTAGTGAAGGCCGAGCATCAGAGACCAGCAGGTTTGCTCAAGCCTCTCCCTATTCCCGAGTGGAAGTGGGAGAATGTTACCATGGACTTTGTGACCGGATTGCCGAGGTCAGCCAGAGGATCGAATGCTATCTGGGTGATTGTAGATCGTCTTACCAAATCAGCGCACTTCTTGCCTATTAAGACGACTTTCACCATGGTTCAGTATGCAGAGCTGTATATCCGAGAGATAGTCCGACTCCATGGTATTCCAGTTTCTATCGTATCCGACAGAGATCCCAGATTCACTTCCTCGTTTTGGAAGAGTTTGCATTCGACTATGGGTACGAAGTTGCTGTTTAGCACAGCTTTCCATCCGCAGACAGATGGACAGTCGGAGCGAGTTATTCAGATCTTAGAGGATCTTCTCCGTGCTTGCGTCATTGATTTCTCTGGGAGTTGGGAGTCGAACTTACCATTGGTAGAGTTCCCCTATAACAACAGTTTCCAGTCGTCTATAGGTATGGCTCCGTATGAGGCGCTGTATGGCCGCAAGTGTAGATCTCCTGTTCATTGGGATGAAGTAGGAGAGAGAGCAGAGTTGTGTCCAGAGATTGTTCAGCAGGCAGCAGAGGTAGTAGTCAAGATTCGTGATAGAATGAGGACTGCTCAGAGTCGACAGAAGAGTTATGCCGATCAGCGGAGGAGAGAGTTAGAGTTTGCAGTGGGCGATCATGTCTTCGTGAAAGTGGCACCTATGAAGGGTGTCATGAGATTTGGCAAGAAAGGGAAGCTCAGTCCGAGATACATTGGACCATTTGAGATCCTTGACAGAGTTGGGACGCTAGCGTATCGTGTGGCTCTTCCGCCGAATCTGGCCGGAGTACACAATGTCTTTCACGTCTCCATGCTGAGGAAGTATATGGCAAATCCTTCGCATGTGCTGAATTTCGAGCCGTTGCAGCTTACTCCGAACTTATCTTATGAGGAGAGACCCGTGCAGATCCTAGACAGACAGGAGAAGAAACTTCGGAACAAGCTCGTTAAGCGAGTCAAAGTCAAATGGCTCAACCATTCAGAGGAGGAAGCTACGTGGGAGTCTGAGCCGGAGATGAGAAGTCGATACCCTGAGTTATTCGGTGAGTTCTAATTTCGAGGAAGAAATTTATTTAAGGGGGGAAGGATTGTAGAACCCGTAAGTCAGTAGACGTATAAGCCGTGCATAATTCTAGATTTTTAAATTTAATTGACTTCATTGCATAATTATTTTAAATGCATTTATTTGAAGTTAATTATTCATTATTTCAGTTCAGTAGTTTGATTTTTAGCATTTCAGTTATTTCAGTGAGGCCGGACCGGAGTCGGAGTTTTGAGGTAGAATTTAAGATTCGAAAAATATTTCCAGAAGTTAAGTTAGCTAGCAAGTAAGTTCATTTAAGTTAGTAAGGGAGGTTTTTGGATTTAATTTAATTATTTGAGGTGATTAAGAAATGAACTCATTTAAGTTATTTAATTAAGGGGTTAGCTCACTAAAATTATTTAAAGGATTAGTAAGGCTTTCAAGGATTATTAGTTGACTAGATAACCAACACTTCCCACTCATTTTATTAGCACGATTTCGGCCCCTTGGATTTATTAAGCAATTCATTCCAACTCATCAACTTTGACCAATTCTTTGCATGTAATTAGTAGGATAATTCTAGGATTTTTGGGAGCACAATTTAATTAATTAATGGACATATCCTAGACTAGAAAATAAGCAAAATTTCGGCCACTACCTCCTAGAAGCATCCACCAACTCATTTGATATCAATTCAAAATTTAAAATTCAAAGGGGAGTGGACTTGGTCTTGATTCTTCCTTATATTGTGCACCCTTCTCCTCACCCCTCATAACCATTTTTCCCCCCCTCTCCTTTTCGAAAATTCAGAGTGAATTCACACTCATTTTCAGTAGAAAAATCGTGAGGTACCTAGCCAAAAAGAAGAGAGAAAAATCGAGAGCAAGGTAAGGTAGAAAAGAGAAGCGCTCCACCTCCTCCGTGCCGCGTCGTCGTCGTTTCGTTCGTTTTCTTTCGAAACGAAACCAGGCATGTCTAGATTTCTTTCAAACCTCAATCAAGTCATATTATCATTTATTTTTCAGTACATGATCATGTTTATTCAAGTAAAAATCGAGATCCAAGTCAAAACATTTTGAAACCACACATGCAGAATTTTCGATTTCCTTGGCAAGCTTCACGATTTCTTTTGGTTTGTGAGTTTCAGGTATTGGATCGACTCCAGGCTCCCAAGGCGGCTTGTATACATGTAGCAGGATGCATTAGGACCATGTTGGTCCATTCAAACCAGCCCCATGCTTGCTGGAAATTCAGAAGGACAGCAAGTCCCCATAGGTGCATAAATGTTGTTCGAAAAATTCAGTTTGTTGTCATGGAGGAAGGATCTGATCTTGGCTGCCCCAATGGCCTATAGCCATGGTTGGATCACTTCCCTAGCATGTCTAAGACGTGACTAAGTTTCCCTTTTGGTGGCTTGGTCCATGGCCCCTCGGTTTTTAATCAAAACGTCAAAACAGCCCCTTTCCCCATTCGGCTCCTTCCATTTTTCAGCATATGGTTTCGTTTCTTTTGTTGCTTGGTATGGATCTTGGTTGGCCTATGGCCCTTAGCCACGGTTCATATCATGCTCCTAGATGTCTAGATCGTGCCATGGTCAATCAAATGGCCATTGGAACGACACGAGACATCGATCATAGCATAAACACTACACACGCATGCAGGTTGCTCTCGGTTGGACCCTTCGGTTAAGATTTGGTGTGATGCGGATTGTGGCTGGCATAGGGCCCTTAGCCATGGTTCAAATCATTCCTTGGGATGTTGGTAAGAGTCTCTGGTCGGTGGTTCACTTCCCTAATGGCCGATTGCCTCGAAACCAACGCAAGTCTTGTAGTTGCGCAGCTGTTGGAAATTACAGCAAGTTGCTGTGTCGTTTAGAAGGCTCGTTTGAGTTCTTGGTTGGCTTTTAGCCCATGGCCTTGGACTGGACAGTGCCTCATTTAGTTGGGAAGGTCATGTTTTTGACTGTTCGTCATTCGGATAATTTTCGAGGTCGTACGAGAATTTACGGTGCAATGTGCCAAATTGACTCTCGAAAGAGCGTTTCGTGTTTTGGCCTCCATTCCACCTAGATTTCGACCCTATCATTTTAGGAGCATTATTTTATGATTTTTCAGCGTATTTTAATCATGACTATATGTCGGTTCAGTGTCGGTTCAGGTTGGTTCGGAGTCATGATTAAATGCGAAGTCATTAGGCGTCATAGTCGCATCTTTTGAACGTAAATTGCATAGTTGGTCATGTTTAAGCTATTGCATATTTTTCATGGCACAGTTAGGTTGCAGCGAGCCTGGGAACGATCCAATCCAATCCAGTTGGTAAAATTACAGGAATTTTCATTACGCCAGTTAATTATTTTACGTGCATTAAATAGAAAATGATTATTTTTGAGATTTATGCGATATGGCTTGTGGTTCATTCACTATGTGGGAGTGTTATTTTTTTTTTACGGTCGCCAGTGACCGATCAGTTCAGTATGGTACCACCCGGTCGCCAGTGACCGGCCAGCTCAGTTCAGTTTCAGCCTCCCCGGTAGGCAGTTACCGATCAGTTCAGCTTAGTGCAGTGGCCACAGGCGTAAAACATAATCTCAACAGAAAATTTTATCAGTTATTTCAGTACAGGCTCCAAGGAGCAAATATTTTTACAGTGATTTCCAGTTCAATTATGCACGTATTATAATTGCTCAGTACAGATTATTTTCAGTATGCCTCAGGACAGGATATGTTAACTCATGCATATTTTTAATTCAGATTTTTACTCGTTACCTGTGATATATGCATGCTGAGTCTTTAGGCTCACTAGACTTGATTGTTGTCGGTACTGATGAGGCTAGGGCCGAGGGCGGGGACCAGTGAGCCATCTTGGGTCGGCAGTAGTGGCACCCGAGGACCTCAGTGCAGCAGTTGTTATTTTATTCCGCAAACAATTTTTATCAGTCGTTGGATAATTTTTAAATTGTTATTGTTGGCAAAACATTATTTTCTTCCGCTGCTATTATTTTAAACATTGAACTTGATTCCCCAGTGATTTTATGAATGAGGGCATTTAAGTTCTTTTAAAAAGAAAAATTTTTAATTTTCCGCAAATTTTCAAGAAAGGAGTTTTAGGCCCTTCACATTTGTATTCGTATATCAAACAATCAAGTTCAACTTGTGAACAAACGTGATCGACTCACTTGGACTGCGTAGACAAGCAATTTGAAGAAAAATAATAATTTTTTTTTACTGTGTGAGACACTTGTATATGACTCACAAGAAGGAATAGAACAAAATGTCGAAAAGAAATAATGGTGAATTTTCGGATTTTTGGTAGTCTTTATTTTTATTTTTATTTTTTTATTTTTTTTTTACTCTAAGGCTGAGTAAAAACTCGAAAATCCCAACAAAAATATCACCAAAATTTCAGAAACTGATGAAGAATGGTAGAACAAAAACAGATCCGAAAAAGGACGAAAACTTAACACAGATATGAAGATTTAAGAACAAGATAAATTTACTTGAATTCAATGAACCTAAGCTCTGATACCAAATGATGTGAATCTTTGTACGAACGAATAGCAAACACGATTAAAATCGAATCGCGCCCTCAATTCAATAACGAACAAAGAATCGTTGTTGTCTCGATCTTTTGAATCAAGTTTGAATGTGTGATATTCACCTCTAAATTATAAAAACTTAGCAATAAATATACACGAGAATAAACAACCGAAATTATAACGAACCTTCAAAGAACAAGCCTTTGACAATCCGCACAAGAACGATCGACAAACGCCACAAAGTTAAAAACTTTGATAAGTTTGATTTTTTATGAACAAAGCAAAAAGCCTTGAAAGCTTGAGAAAAAATCTCAAAAGTTTGTATAAACTCAATAATAATGGGTATTGTGGTCTCAAATTTTCGTCCAAACATGTTTTAATAATAAAAAGATATCACAAATCTAGACTCCAAAATAATTAAAACTCTAGAAAGGAAAATATTCTCACTCAGCCGTCTCAGACACGGATCTCATGTAGACATCCGTGTACGGGTCCGTGTACTCTCGGGAAATCACCTTCAGCTGGAAACAAGGGGCATGGACCCCGTGTCCACCTCCGTGTAAGGGTCCGTGTACACTCGGTCTACGCAAATGTCATAGGACACGGACCCCGTGTACTGGTCCGTGCTCGGGTCCGTGTAGACTCTGGAATTCTTCATCCTCAGCTGTAAAGGACACGGACCCCGTGTGCAGGTCCGTGTAGTCTCGACCGTCTCCAACAATGCTTGAATGATATTCCTTTGGCCTCCCGACATACTCCCATGCATCACGACCCCTTCATGCTTGCTCATGACTCCTTGTAGTGCCTCCTTGAACTTCTTTCGTCGTCCCCTCGTGACTGGTCCCTCCGGCAACTCTAAAGGATTCCACGCTTTTCTTGGGACTAGACCTTCCGTGTTCGCATCAGACCGGAGATGGCTGATGAGTGGAAATTCTACGGTAAAAGTTCCAGATCTCGAATTCCTTTGATATCAGGGTTAGCCATGACTCGATTACTACAGAAGGGAGCGGAGGGATTCCTAGTATATTAAGTAGATGTACTGAAATCGAGCCCCTCATTGGCAGATTTGCCAGTGGTGTCTGAGTTTGCTGACGTTTTTCCTGATGAGATTCCAGGATTACCTCCAGCTCGAGAGATAGACTTCAGTATTGATCTTATACCAGGTACTGTTCCTATATCCAGAGCTCCATACAGAATGGCGCCAATAGAATTAAAAGAATTAAAGACTCAGTTAGAAGATCTTCTGGCCAAGGGGTACATCAGACCGAGTTTTTCTCCTTGGGGCACTCCGGTACTATTTATACGAAAGAAAGACGGTTCCATTAGGCTCTGCATTGATTACAGACAACTGAACAAAGCGACGGTAAAGAACAAATATCCTTTGCCTCGGATAGATGATTTATTTGATCAGTTGCAGGGTTCTTTGGTTTATTCCAAGATTGATATGAGATCGGGATATCATCAGCTGAGAGTCAGAAATTCTGATATATCAAAGACAGCGTTCAGAATCATGTATGGACATTATGAGTTTATTGTCATGCCGTTTGGTTTGACGAATGCTCCAGCTTTGTTTATGGGTCTGATGAACCGTGTTTTCAGAGGTATCTCGATGATTTCGTAATTATTTTATCGATGATATTTTGATATACTCAAAGAATATGATTGAGCATGCTGAGCATTTGAGAACTGTGTTGCGAATTTTAAGGGCTGAGAAATTATATGCAAAACTGTCGAAATGTGAATTCTGGTTGAGACATGTTGTATTTTTTGGTCATATCATATCCGGAGATGGTATATCAGTGGATCCTAGCAAGGTTGAAGCCGTGATTTCTTGGCCGAGACCGACATCCGTGCCGGAGATTCGTAGTTTTATGGGTTTAGAAGGATACTATCGACGATTCATCAAAGATTTTTCCAGTATTGCGAAGCCGATTACTCAACTGACTCAGAAGAATGCTCCGTTTGTTTGGTCTGAAGATTGTGAGTCCAGTTTCCTTGAATTGAAGAAGAGACTGACCAGTGCACCGATACTGACTATCCCCTCAGGTAATGGTGATTTCGTTGTTTACTGTTGTGGGGACCCGGGCTCTAACTCAGTTCTTCTCGGGATTAATCGGATCATTGTTAAAATATACGGGTCAATTTTTTTTTGCTTTTAACATTAAATCAAATGTTTATAACTCAAGCACAAGATAATTCTATATTCATTTCATTACAACAAACATAATATACATGCCTCGTTTCATTCATATTCTACAAACCAGTAATTAATTACACTACATATCAAAAGTACAATTACTAGTTCATCTGCTACGCCCCTGATCACCACGCTATGTCCATCTCTAATCATTGTCGCGACCCTGATCCTGCCCCACCTGTTGTTATGCACACATACAGACATAACAACAGCCGGAAACTCCGGTGAGAACTAATCCCAGTATAAAACATGTATGCATTCTTATACATAATCATAAATCATGCATGAAAGCAATAAAAATGGCTCCATAGTCTATGAAACTGATCTATCTAAACATGCAACTCAAATCAAATCATGTCTTGACTCGCATCGACTCTACTCTAGGGATCCCGGTGTGAATAAGGCGTCACTGTCTGTCACCTACCCTCCCAATCGGGGTAACTGTACGTCTTATTCCTAGACTTCGGTCATATCTGTATCGAATGTCTACAATCGGAGGATGTCTGCTCCTATGCGTCGATACACCGAACGTCTAGAAGTTTGGCAAATCTGCCAATGACTCTCCCATCTCAAATGCATGAATATAAATCTATAAATGCATAATCATATCAAAAGATTTGAATACAATCCATAAACAAATCATAATCATGTCAAAAGACAAACAACTAATCTAGTATGTGGTTTTGTTGGGAAACTTAAATTGAATCTTATTTGAGTCGTGTCTTCCCCAAACAAAACATGCATTATACCTTTCGTCGAACAATCGGTCGTAGTCGAAGTCTCGATGTCGAATCTGTCAATATCAATCTAAAATGACACATTCAAGATGCATTCTATCAATCTCTAACTCAATTCATTACACATACGGATCAATATTCAATCTCGGTACATTTCCACGGCATAACGGCGTATCTTGCGATACCGGTCATCTCAAACATCAATAATCATAACAATAACTCATAACAAGCACTAATATGTTCCTTAACCTCAAAATCTGTATAATCTCATTCATATATGTGCTGAAAATAATAACAATATCATGAGATGTCCGTTCTTTGATCCGGTTGCGAATATACGTTGCTTATAATCTCAAGAACATATAATAATAATCATATCTGATTTCTTCCAATATCTCAACTTCAAAACATGTTGAAATGTAGAAATACTTACATCCTTTTGTAGCTGGTAACAAGAGGAGTACGGAACCGAAGTCGGATCGAAATTCGGGTGGCGCGATCTTTCGCAATTCAAAATCTAAGCTATAATGAGAGTTGAGGAATTCTGAACCTTGCTCTCGTTCCTTGCAGCTGGAGAATGAAGGAATGAAGTCCAAATCATATATATATCTTGCATGTTGAGGGGCAAGTGTCATATTTTTCAAGTAACACGCATGACCGCGGGTGCGCTCAGGCTTCAGCGGTCCATTCAACTTTGCATAAACGTCGACCGCGGGTGCGCTACATATAAGGCCGCGGGTGCGGTGTCATCAACGCGGGTGCGGTGTCATATCTGTAAATACTTTCCAACTCTCTGTCCATCAACCGCGGGTGCACTCCTTCTTGGACCGCGGGTGCGGTGACCCTACTGTAAAAATGGTTAACTTTCTGTCCATGCACCGCGGGTGCGGTGCTTCTCTAGGCGCGGGTGCGGTCCCTTCTTCAAGCAACACTTCATCTTTTCATTTTATCCACATACAATCTAGGGCATTACATTTCTCCCACTCTTAGATATTAGTTCGTCTTCGAACGTGAAATTAATTATTCAAAGTACGTACAAACAGTAGTAAAGTCAAAAGCTGAATAAATACTCACATCATGAGAATAACTCGGGATATTTCTGTCTCATATCTATTTCTGTTTCCCAAGTCGCTTCTTCAGTGCCATGACGACTCCACTGGACTTTCACTAGCGGAATAGTCTTCGTTCTGAGCTGTTTCTCTTTCCGATCAAGAATTTGTATTGGTTGTTCAACATAACTCAACGTCTGATCCAGCTCAGCTTCGTCAGGCTGAATGACATGAGAATAATCTGGCATGTATCTACGCAGCATCGATACATGAAAAACATCATGTATCCCGGATAGAGAAGGAGGAAGAGCCAATCGATATGCTCGATCGCCAATCTTTTCCAGAATCTCATATGGACCCCGATGTATCTAGGAGACAACTTCCCGCGTTTGCCAAATCTGACAACGCCTCTGAAAGGAGAAATCTTCAAAAATACTCTGTCTCCCTGTTCAAATACTAGCGGTCTACGTCTGATATTGGCATACTTGGCTTGCCTATCCTGTGCTGTTTTCATTCTTTTCTGAATTATCTTTACCTTCTCAGTCATCTCTCGAATCATATCAGGCCCAAGTTCTGGTACTTACAGATATATCATCCCAATATAGAGGAGATCTGAACTTCTTGCCATACAATGCTTCAAATGGGGCCATCTCTATACTCGTTTGGTAGCTGTTGTTGTACGAGAATTCACACAACGGTAGTGAATCTTGCCAACTAGTGCCAAAGTCTAGCACTACAGCTCTCAACATGTCCTCTAAAGTCTGGATAGTTCGCTCTGACTGTCCGTCTGTCTGGGGATGATAAGCAGTGCTCAGGTGCAATGTCGAACCTAAAGCCTGCTGCAGACTGTGCCAAAAGTGAGAAGTGAATCGTGGATCACGGTCTGATACGATAGACTTCGGCACACCATGTAATCTGACTACTTCTCGGACATATATCATAGCCATTTGATCATGTCTGTACGTCATTCTGTACAGTATAAAACACGCTGATTTGGTTAATCTGTCTATCACAACCCAAATTGCATCACAACCCCGGGATGATCGAGGTAACTTCGTCACGAAATCCATGGAAATGTGATCCCATTTCCATTCTGGAATAGACAAACTCTGAAGTAAACCTCCGGGCTTCTTTCTCTCAGCCTTCACCTATTGGCAATTTAAACACTTAGACATAAATTCGGCAATGTCTGACTTCATCTGTTTCCACCAGAACTGTGTCTTCAAGTCATTGTACATCTTTCTGCCACCAGGGTGAATTCTGAACCGACTACAGTGCGCTTCTGACAAAATCTGTTGCTTCAACTCTGAAACATCTGGCACTACAATACGGTTATTCACATGCAGAACAAAATCATGTACCTGGTATTCTGACGGATGTCCTGATCTAACCATCTGAATCGACTTCTGAATATTCTGATCGGTTCTCTGCGCTTCTTTGATTCGCAAAATCAAATCTGGTTCAACTTAAATCGAAGCAAGTTGCAATGGTCTACTACTTGTATCAAATGCTAATCCAGACAAACAACAGTCTTCAACAAGATTCGAAACACCTATCGTCGATAAGGATAGGGCACAAACCTTTCGACTCAAGGCATCTGCTGCTGCATTTGACTTCCCTGGATAGTACTTGATCTCGCAATCAAAATCTTTCAGTAGATCAAGCCATCTACGCTGTCTCATGTTCAACTCTGACTGAGAAAACAGATACTTCAGGCTTTTATGGTTAGAGTAAATTTCAAATTTCTCCCCATAAAGATAGTGACGCCAAATCTTTAATGCAAAAACAATAGCCGCTAATTCCAGATCATGGATGGGGTATCGAATCTCGTGTGGCTTCAGCTATTTAGAGGCATATGCGATCACATGACCACGCTGCATAAGAACACATCCCAGCCCTCTGTGAGATGCATCACAATATACAACGAAATCACCAGTACCCGAAGGAATCATCAAGACAGGTGCACTGGTCAGCCTCTTCTTCAACTCTAGGAAACTAGATTCACAATCCGCAGACCACACAAACGGCGCATTTTTCTGTGTCAACTGGTTAATCGGCTTCGCAATACTGGAGAAATCTTTGATGAATCGTCTATAGTACCCTGCTAGACCCATGAAACTGCGTATCTCTGGCACAGAAGTCGGTCTCGGCCAACTGGTCACAGCTTCCACTTTACTCGGATCTACAGAAATACCGTCTCCAGATATGATATGACCCAAGAAGACAACCTTTCTCAGCCAAAACTCACACTTTGACAGTTTAGCATACAATCTTTCCTTTCTCAGTGTTTGCAACACAATTCTCAAATGATTAGCATGCTCATCCAAATTCTTTGAATACACCAAAATATCATCAATAAAAACAATCACAAATTCATCTAAATACATCTGAAAGACACGGTTCATTAGTCCCATAAACCCCGCTGGAGCATTCGTTAAACCAAAAGGCATGACAATAAATTCGTAATGTCCATACCTGGTTCGGAATGCTGTCTTTGGTATATCAATATCTCGTACTCACAGCTGGTTATATCCAGATCTCAGATCGATCTTAGAATAGAAAGATCATCCCTGCAACTGATCAAATAAGTCGTCGATACGAGGCAAATGATATTTGTTCTTTATCGTTGCCTTGTTCAGCTGCCTGTAATCTATACACAATCTCGTAGAACCGTCTTTCTTGCGCACAAATAGCACTGGTGCACCCCAAGGAGATACACTGGGTCTGATATATCCCTTGGCTAGAAGATCTTCTAGTTGTGCTTTCAATTCCTTCAACTCTATAGGCACCATCCTATACGGAGCTCGAGATATAGGAGCGGTACCTGGAATAAGATCAATACTAAAATCTACTTCTCGGGCTGGAGGTAACCCTGGAATCTCGTCAGGAAATACATCTGCAAACTCCCGTACTCTTGGCAAATCTGCCAATGCCGGGCTCGATTTCAGTAAATCTACTGAATAAATAAGGAACCCTTCTGCTCCTTGCTGCAACAATCTACTCATAGTCAGAGCAGATATTAAGGGAATCCGAGATCTGGAACCCTTACCATAGAATTTCCACTCCTCTGTCATTTCAGGTCTGAATCTGACAATCTTGTGAAAACAGTCTACGGTGGCTCTGTACTTAGTCAACTTGTCAATCCCGACAATACAATCAAAATCAGATAAACCAAGTACAACACATTCTAAATCGATCTCATGCCCTTCAAACTGTAGTACATAATGTCTAACTGAAGTCACAGATATCAGACCACTTCCCAACGGAGAAGAAATAGACACTACAGTAGACAATGACTCTACAGGCAATGCATGTGTCAATGCAAAATGTTCTGATATGAATGTATGTGATGCATCTGTATCTATCAATACATATGCAGGATAACCGCAAAGAAAACAGTTACCTGCAATCACATCATCTGGTGCATCTTTGGCTTGCTCTTCCGTCAATGCAAACACCTTAGCTTGTTGTCTGGGAGGTTGGCTCACTGTCTGGCCACCTCTAGCTCTAGGCTGGGATTGTGCAGATGGTGGCTGGAATGAATGTACAAATGTCTGTCTTTCAGGCTGAGTCACTGATGCTGATGACCCTGCACTCTGAAATCTTTGGGCACCTCTCTGGGGACAAACTCTGGCAAAGTGTCCCTGTTGCCTGCATATATTACATCTGCCCATCACTCCCTGACACTGCTCAGTGGCATGCCTACCACCACAAGAACTGCAATAAACACCAGTATACTCTGCACTCTGGCCAAGACCTCTCTGTCTTGACCCACTGGAGCTTGACGAACTGCTCTCTGACTTCTTAAACTGTCTGCCCTTTGCCTTCAGAAAATCCTTCTTGCCACTACTACTGCTTCCACTATCAAATCGAGGAGGAGGTGGTGGAAACTGTGCGGCAGGCTGTGGCGGTCTCTGACCCTAAACACTATAAGAAGCTCCCCGCTGTCTAATCAAGCCAGCCTCTGCTCCCTTCGCTCGATTCAGCGCCTCAGAAAAAGTGTTGGGTCGCCCCGTGTTCACTAGGGTAAAGATGTTCGGATTCAAACCATTTATGAATTGATCTGCAACTGCCTCATCATTCCCTGCCACGTGTGGCGCAAATCGGAGCAAAGAAGAAAACTTGGCAACATACTCTTCTATGTTCCATTGCCCCTGTCTCAAGTTGGCAAATTCGGCCCCTTTGTCTTTTCGATACGACACTGGAAAGAACCGTTGATAAAATTCATCTTTAAATACTTTCCAAGGAATATCAATACCTCGATGTTCTAAGGCTCGTTTCGCTGTTAGCCACCAACTCTTGGCCACTTCTTGCAATTGATGACCAACCAGCTTCACTCTACGTTCATCTGTATAGGCAAGTGATTCAAATAACATCTCTATATCATCCAACCAGCTTTCGCAATCCACTGCATTTTCTGTGCCCTTCAAGGTAGGTGGATGGAATGATTGAAATCTCTTCAACAAAGTCTCCATCGG
Organism: Primulina tabacum; assembly: GCF_025594145.1. Classification (NCBI taxonomy): domain Eukaryota; kingdom Viridiplantae; phylum Streptophyta; class Magnoliopsida; order Lamiales; family Gesneriaceae; genus Primulina; species Primulina tabacum. The sequence goes on from NC_134556.1 coordinate 18,923,955, forward strand.
TGTCGCAGTAACGTCCATCTGAGTACCTGACGTACTACCCTGTTCCGGCACTTGACCTGCAGCTGGTTGTGGTCTTCTTCTAGGCGGCATATCTGATTATCAAACAGATTATGATACAATCTATACAATCTGTCTCAGCCCTCCTCTGATCATATACCGCTGATCCAGAATCGGTTCTGATTCAGTCTTTACAAGTATATGCTGTAAACAACTCAGATACAATACAACATATAATAGGGAAAATATTAAATCATGCTAGCACATCAAAAGCAAGGAAGAAGACTCGATCTACCCCGCTCATTCTATTCTATCTCAGTCTACAGAACCTACTGCTCTGATACCACCTGTTGTGGGGACCCGGGCTCTAACTCAGTTCTTCTCGGGATTAATCGGATCATTGTTAAAATATACGGGTCAATTTTTTTTTGCTTTTAACATTAAATCAAATGTTTATAACTCAAGCACAAGATATGATGCGATCCCGCCCACGAGATCTTTAATTTTTCCCGATCTTTGAAACAAGTAATTGATAGGTGTGAAAATCGCCTCTAGATCACGCGGTCTAGCAACAATTCATCAACGATAGAAACAATCTCGTTCAAGAAAACCTCCAAAGAACCTGTCCTTGGCAACCCTCGTGATATTCGATTGACAAACGCCACAAAAGATAAATCTTTTGATAAGTTTGATTTGATACAACGCAAAAGTTATAAGGAAACTTAAGCTTGTTTTTGAGAGAATTCTCAAAGAAAGTTTTTATAAACTCAATCAATAATGAACAAAAGTTGTTTTCAATCAATAAAATTCGTCTATATATTGAAACCAAATCAAAAAGATATGAAATCTACTTGCCAAGATAATAAAAACTCTAAAATAGGAAACTAGGATTCTTCCCGAAACTGACTCGCGCTCGGGCGGTAGATTATTACCGCTCGAGCGCCAAGGCTTCTGTACTACTCGCGCTCGGACAGTAAGTATGGCGCTCGGGCGGTAATATTTGACCGCTCGGGCGCCGATGCTGCTGGACTCAACTTCATCTATCACTTGAATAATGTTCTTGTGACTTCCAAACTCACTCCCATGCATCAAAAACCCTCCAGCACTTTGCACCTCGCTTGTAAGACCTTCTTCATTGCTCATAAGTCCGTGCAACGCTTCCTTGAACTTCTTCAATCGTCCCCTCGTGATTGGTCCCTCCGGCAACTCCAAAGGGTCCCATGCTTTCCTTGGCGCCTGACCATCCGTGTTCGCATCATCCTCCCCTTCTTGAAAAGGATATGTCCTCGAATCTTTGATATCTACACAAAAACGAAGCAAGTTAGTACAAAAAAGAATTGTATGACTAATATGCTTACCTTTAAACTCAAGTTTGTAGGTGCTATCGCCCACACGCGACATCAACGTTTCGATCCCTAACTCCATGGCAGCATTCACCATCAACTCATCAACATCAACATATACCAAATAGTAAAAGGCACCAAATGATAAAATATGATTAAGTATCACAAAAATCAGATTTCTCCCTTTCTTAGGCCTAGTCAACACCAAAATAATATCCACACACATGTACGACCATAGTTCACTAGGAATAAGATATAACTGATGCCTGACATATGAATACACTCGACATGTCATTCTCCTGTATGTAATGCATATACCCCAATCACACTCAACATGTCGTTTCATGTGCAACCAACACATAAATTCATTCATTTTATCAAAGGTAAAAACACCACTATATGCATCACTAGTACGTAACTCATGCAATGAATGTAGAATGACGAATTTATTCTCCTTAAAATTGTACTCATTATGAAAATAAAAATTATTTCGTTCGATGCATGATTCACAATTCCACCCAATAGACCTCCTCATATGCAACCATAGTAAAAATTCATGCATCCTATCAATGACCATATTTACTTCATGGCTACCAATCAAACAAAGGTCATGCGCCTCAATATCAAGCAGAAACTCATGCAATAGGTGTGTGATGAAAATTTTATTCTCTTTAAACAAGTATTCATCATAAACAAAGAAATAAGCATCTTCATCCCTGCACCACTCAAAACCATAACCAAACCAATATAAATCATGCAAATAGGACACAGTAAATGTACTATCCATGCAATCATTTAACTCATCACATGAATTTAATTCTAATGCACACAAGTCATTGCCATGACAAAGCCTCATCAATTTGACAATCTTTGAACACTCAAAATAACTAACATTTGAATTTAATTCATGCATTATATCAACATCCTCAACGCTGTGACTCCCTGAAAAAATCGTCATCTCATCGTTAGACCATTTGGACATCACACTTTCAACACTCACCCCAAATTCTTGAGCACAACACAGCAATGAACTAAGATAAGGACTAAAGTCATACCTCATGCTTGTTGCGTTGGCAACTATGCTTACCTCACGGTGATTGCTCTCAACGCCAAATGGATCATCCCATTGCATTTTTACACCTTCCACATTTGCTCGTCTCCTCATCACAACTTCATCATAACCCTGCAAATGAGAAATAACAATGCTCGGAATTGAACCGGCTATATCATCGCAAGAATAATAAATCACTTTGTACAAAGGTACTTTAAGGGGTTTATACAAAAGTAAACAACTCTCATCCTCACTCTTTTCACTCTTTTGGGCCTTAAAATTATTTTTCTTTTCTTTTTCTTTTTCTTTTTCTTTTTCTTTGGCCTCTTTTGCATTTTCTTTTTCTTTTCTTTCTATGGCCATCTCACTCTTTTGATCACTCATTTTTTCGGCCATTTTAAATTCTTTTTCACTCTCACAATTAAATTGCAGTTGATCATCAGTAATTACAACTGAAATAGGTTGATCAAGAAAGGTACATGATGAATCATAACATGCGTGCAACAAATTATTACTATTTTCTTCTTTCTCCTCCATAGCACACACATTAGAAGAAAATTCACCATCTAAGGATTCACCCTCCACAGCACAACATTCTATGCTCAAGTCAGAAATCAGTGGGGTAACAACCTCCTCAATTCTCTCAACCTCCACTTTAGGTTCAACAACATTCAACTCACCAACTAGTGGAATAATGTCATCAACAACTTTATCAACCACAACCTCCACTTGAGATTCAAGCCCAACCGCAACATCAACCTCCATTTGAGACTTAAGCTCAACTGGCGATTTAACTACCGTCACCTCCTCACGTGGACATTGGGTGATATCATGCCCAACTTCTAAACACCAACAACATATAATATCATAAGTACGAGAATTTGAGTTTTCAAATGTACCTTGATATTCATGCTTCAAAACCAACTTCGGTCTAGTTATGACCTTCTTCTCTTCACTCGACCTTCGTGCGGATGTCAAGAACTCCTTCCACGAGTCAATTCCCTGCCTACCACTCGATTTGCACCTCCTATCATCACGATCCAAATGCGATGCTCTATCCCCACCAAATCTACTACCTCGTCTCTTCTCATTAGCACTACCCTCAAGCCTATCCAACCTTTCATGTAAAGGCTTAAGCTCCTTCTCCCATATTCTATCAATCCCCCTTAACATTGTTTGAAATTGAAGATCGTCAATCATTATACCTGCAAGAAAAGGTTAGTAGAAACAATAAAATAAATAAACTTCCTCGCCAAATATCCTCACTAGTCACTCCAAGGAAAATTCACTTGCACTCGTCTTTTTCCCTCACCACAAAACCTCACAAATCACTCCAATAAAAATTCACTCGCACTCGTCTTTTTCCCTCGCCACAAAACCTCACAAATCACTCCAATGAAAATTCACTCCACTCAAATATTTTTCACTCAAGTGAGAATCCTCAAGGGGGCGCTTAAGTCTCGTGGCTTCCACGTATCAAAATTATGAGATCAATCCTATGACGCTTGAAATTCGACTCACTTAGACCACACAAGAACAAGCAACTCTGGAAATTGACTAGAATGCGACTAAACGACAAGGACAAACTTAACGCTGAAATATAAGCGCTAAAATTCCAACAAACACCCGAGTCAAATATATATATATATTTTTTCTGCTTCTTTTTTTTTTTCGGGTGAACAGTACGCTACAGTAAATCCGGAGATGAACAGTTATGAATAATTTCGGCGGATGAACAGTAACTCCGGCGTGAACAGTAACCTTGGTGAACAGTAATTCCGGCAATGAACAGTAAATCACGAATTTTTTTTTTTTTTTCAACAAATCCGTAGAAATCGCTACACGAAAATCGGTATTGAAAATCCTACGAAGAATTGAACGGATACGCTTACTTGAATCAAAAACCAAAAGATCTGATACCAAATGATGCGATCCCGCCCACGAGATCTTTAATTTTTCCCGATCTTTGAAACAAGTAATTGATAGGTGTGAAAATCGCCTCTAGATCACGCGGTCTAGCAACAATTCATCAACGATAGAAAAAATCTCGTTCAAGAAAACCTCCAAAGAACCCGTCCTTGGCAACCCTCGTGATATTCGATTGACAAACGCCACAAAAGATAAATCTTTTGATAAGTTTGATTTGATACAACGCAAAAGTTATAAGGAAACTTAAGCTTGTTTTTGAGAGAATTCTCGAAGAAAGTTTTTATAAACTCAATCAAGAATGAACAAAAGTTGTTTTCAATCAATAAAATTCGTCTATATATTGATACCAAATCAAAAAGATATGAAATCTACTTGCCATGATAATAAAAACTCTAAAATAGGAAACTAGGATTCTTCCAGAAACTGACTCGCGCTCGGGCGGTAGAATATTACCGCTCGAGCGCCAAGGCTTCTGTACTACTCGCGCTCGGACAGTAAGTATGGCGCTCGGGTGGTAATAATTGACCGCTCGGGCGCCGATGCTGCTGGACTCAACTTCATCTATCACTTGAATAATGTTCTTGTGACTTCCAAACTCACTCCCATGCATCAAAAACCCTCCAGCACTTTGCACCTCGCTTGTAAGACCTTCTTCATTGCTCATAAGTCCGTGCAACGCTTCCTTGAACTTCTTCAATCGTCCCGTCGTGATTGGTCCCTCCGGCAACTCCAAAGGGTCCCATGCTTTCCTTGGCGCCTGACCATCCGTGTTCGCATCAAGATAATTCTATATTCATTTCATTACAACAAACTTAATATACATGCCTCGTTTCATTCATATTCTACAAACCAGTAATTAATTACAGTACATATCAAAAGTACAATTACTAGTTCATCTGCTACGCCCCTGATCACCACGCTATGTCCATCTCTCATCATTGTCGCGACCCTGATCCTGCCCCACCTGTTGTTATGCACACATACAGACATAACAACAACCGGAAACTCCGGTGAGAACTAATCCCAGTATAAAACATGTATGCATTCTTATACATAATCATAAATCATGCATGAAAGCAATAAAAATGGCTCCATAGTCTATGAAACTGATCTATCTAAACATGCAACTCAAATCAAATCATGTCTTGACTCGCATCGACTCTACTCTAGGGATCCCGGTGTGAATAAGGCGTCACTGTCTGTCACCTACCCTCCCAATCGGGGTAACTGTACGTCTTATTCCTAGACTTCGGTCATATCTGTATCGAATGTCTACAATCAGAGGATGTCTGCTCCTATGCGTCGATACACCGAACGTCTAGAAGTTTGGCAAATCTGCCAATGACTCTCCTATCTCAAATGCATGAATATAAATCTATAAATGCATAATCATATCAAAAGATTTGAATACAATCCATAAACAAATCATAATCATGTCAAAAGACAAACAACTAATCTAGTATGTGGTTTTGTTGGGAAACTCAAATTGAATCTTATTTGAGTCGTGTCTTCCCCAAACAAAACATGCATTATACCTTTCGTCGAACAATCGGTCGTAGTCGAAGTCTCGATGTTGAATCTGTCAATATAAATCTGAAATGACACATTCAAGATGCATTCTATCAATCTCTAACTCAATTCAATACACATACGGATCAATATTCAATCTCGGTACATTTCCACGGCATAACGGCGTAATCTTGCGATACCGATCATCTCAAACATCAATAATCATAACAATAACTCATAATCATCACTAATATGTTCCTTAACCTCAAAATCTGTATAATCTCATTCATATATGTGCTGAAAATAATAACAATATCATGAGATGTCCGTTCTTTGATCCGGTTGCGAATATACGTTGCTTATAATCTCAAGAACGTCTAATAATAATCATATCTAATTTCTTCCAATATCTCAAGTTCAAAACATGTTGAAATGTAGAAATACTTATATCCTTTTGTAGCTGGTAACAAGAGGAGTACGGAACCAAAGTCGGATCGAAATTCGGGTGGCGCGATCTTTCGCAATTCAAAATCTAAGCTATAATGAGAGTTGAGGAATTCTGAACCTTGCTCTCGTTCCTTGCAGCTAGAGAATGAAGGAATGAAGTCCAAATCATATATATATCTTGCATGTTGAGGGGCAAGTGTCATATTTTTCAAGTAACACGCATGACCGCGGGTGCGGTAGTTTAGGAACCGCGGGTGCGCTCAGGCTTCAGCGGTCCATTCAACTTTGCATAAACGTCGACCGCGGGTGCGCTACATATAAGGCCGCGGGTGCGGTGTCATCAACGCGGGTGCGGTTACGTTTGGACCGCGGGTGCGGTGTCATTTCTGTAAATACTTTCCAACTCTCTGTCCATCAACCGCGGGTGCACTCCTTCTTGGACCGCGGGTGCGGTGACCATACTGTAAAAATGGTTAACTTTCTGTCCATGCACCGCGGGTGTGGTGCTTCTTTAGGTGCGGGTGCGGTTCCTTTTTCAAGCAACACTTCATCTTTTCATTTTATCCACATACAATCTAGGGCATTACAACTGTGATGCTTCTCACAGGGGGTTGAGTTGCATGTTGATGCAACCAGGTCATGTTATCACTTATGCCTCATGACAACTGAAGACACACGAGACTCGCTACCCAATTCATGATCTTGAATTGGCGGCCATTGTTTTTGCTTTGAAGATATGGCGACATTACCTTTACGGTGAGAAGTTTGAGATTTACTCTGATCATAAAAGGCTGAAATATCTATTTTCCCAGTCTGAGTTTAATATGAGACATGGAAGATGGCTGGATTTATTGAAGGATTTCGATTGTGAAATCAAATACTTTCCAGGAAAGTCCAATGCAGCAACTGATGCATTAAGTCGTAAAGTATGTTCTTTATCCTTATCGACTATTGGCTTCGAATTTGATAGAAGATTGTTGTTTGTCTGGGATGGTATTTGAGACAGATCTTAGACCAGTGCAATTATATGCTGTGCAAGACGAACCCGAGTTGATATTGAGAATTAAAGAAGCACAGAAAAGTGATCAAAATATTCAGAAATCAATTGAGATGGTCAGATCAGGGCATCAATCTGAATATCAGGTTCGTGATCTTGTATTATATGTGCATAACCATCTTGTGGTGCCAGATGTTTCAGACTTGAAAGAGCAGATTTTGACAGAAGCGCACTGTAGTCGGTTTAGTATTCATCCTGGTGGCAGAAAGATGTACAATGATCAGAAGAAACAGTTTTGGTGGAAACAAATGAAATCAGACATTGCAGAGTTCGTGTCTAGATGTTTGAATTGCCAAGAGGTGAAAGCAGAAAGGAAGAAACCCGGGGTTTACTACAGAGTTTATCCATTCCAGAATGGAAATGGGATCACATTTCCATGGATTTCGTTACGAAATTACCACGTTCTTCCCGAAGCTATGATGCGATTTGGGTTGTGATTGACAGACCGACAAAATCAGCATGCTTTATTCCGTACAGAATGACGTACAGATATGATCAGATGGCAAAAATATATGTCCGAGAGATAGTTCGATTACATGGAGTGCCGAAGTCTATCGTATCAGATCGTGATCCGCGATTTACTTCACATTTTTGGCACAGTTTACAGCAGGCTCTAGGTACGAAATTACATCTGAGTACCGCATATCATCCATAGAAAGACGGACAGTCAGAGCGGACTATCCAGACACTGGAGGATATGCTTAGAGCTGTAGTGCTAGACTTTGGCACTAGTTGGCAAGATTCATTACCTCTTTGTGAATTTTCGTACAACAATAGCTATCAGAAGAGCATAGAAATGGCACCATTTGAAGCATTGTACGGCAAGAAGTACATATCTCCTCTGTATTGGGATGACATCTCTGAGGTTCCTGAGATTGGACTGACATGATCAGAGATATGACTGATAAAGTGAAGCTGATTCAGCAGAAAATGAAGACGGCTCAAGATCGACAAGCCAAATATGCAAATATTTGACGTAGACCGTTAGTGTTTAAGCAGGGGGATAGTGTATTCTTGAAGATTTCTCCGATTAGAGGCATTGTCAGATTTGGCAAGCAAGGAAAGTTGTCTCCTCGTTATATCGGTTCGTATGAGATTCTCGAGAAGATAGGAGATCGTGCCTATCGACTCGCATTACCGCCTTATTTATCTGGGATACATGATGTGTAGAACCCGTAAGTCAGTAGACGTTTAAGCCATGCATAATTCTAGATTTTTAAATTTAATTGACTTCATTGCATGATTATTTTAAATGCATTTATTTGAAGTTAATTATTCATTATTTCAGTTCAGTAGTTTGATTTTTAGCATTTCAGTTATTTCAGTGAGGCCGGACTGGAGTTGGAGTTTTGAGATAGAATTTAAGATTTGAGAAATATTTCCAGAAGTTAATTTAGCTAGCAAGTAAGTTCATTTAAGTTAAAAAAAGAAGTTTAAGGAATTATTTAAGTTAGTTGAGGATTTTAATTTAATTATTGGAGGTGATTAAGAAATGAGCTCATTTAAGTTACTTAATTAAGGGGTTAGTTCACTAAATTAATTAAAGGATTAGTAAGGCTTTTAAGGGTTATTAAATTACTAGATAATCAATTTTCCCCCTACCATTTATCATGCATTTTCGGCCACACCCCTAGAAGAACAAACTAGGACTTGCCAACTCACCTTTGACCCATTCTTGGTTGATTAGCATGCTAATTCTTTTAGCTATTTTTCCACCTTAATTAATTAATACTAGACCACTATCCTAACCCTTGTTTGGCATGATAAATTCGGCCACTATAGTCTAGAATCACCCAAGAGATCATTTGATAGCAATTCAAAATTCAAAATTCAAATTTGGGAAGACTTGGTCTTGATATGATCCTATTTTTGTGCACCCTTCTCCTCACCTTCATAACCATCACTCCCCCTCCACCTCCACCGAAAATAAGACCCCTTTTCAGTAGAAAAAAACGTGAATAACAAAGTTGTAAGCTGTATGTCCAAATTTACAAAGGGTTTCAAATGACATTGAATTAACCTCAAATTATTAGAATCATACAACTTTTGCATGTCTAAATATCTGATTTCCTCCTTCACCAAACTGAAATGGATAAACAAACATACAAGCCTTGTCATGTTGTGGATGAAAAGGTTGAGGATACAAACAAATTGTTGACTTTTATGGCCACGTGGAAAATTCGATTTGACTTGTTGCAATAAATAAATTCATTATTTTTGGTAAAATACAAATTACTTAAAAAATAATGCTAATATATTGTTAATTTAAGCTTTAGCTTAAATCATGTAATTTGTATTTTTGGTAAAATACAAATTACATGATCATGTTGCGCCAAGGCTTCTGTACTACTCGCGCTCGGACAGTAAGTATGGCGCTCGGGTGGTAATAATTGACCGCTCGGGCGCCGATGCTGCTGGACTCAACTTCATCTATCACTTGAATAATGTTCTTGTGACTTCCAAACTCACTCCCATGCATCAAAAACCCTCCAGCACTTTGCACCTCGCTTGTAAGACCTTCTTCATTGCTCATAAGTCCGTGCAACGCTTCCTTGAACTTCTTCAATCGTCCCGTCGTGATTGGTCCCTCCGGCAACTCCAAAGGGTCCCATGCTTTCCTTGGCGCCTGACCATCCGTGTTCGCATCAAGATAATTCTATATTCATTTCATTACAACAAACTTAATATACATGCCTCGTTTCATTCATATTCTACAAACCAGTAATTAATTACAGTACATATCAAAAGTACAATTACTAGTTCATCTGCTACGCCCCTGATCACCACGCTATGTCCATCTCTCATCATTGTCGCGACCCTGATCCTGCCCCACCTGTTGTTATGCACACATACAGACATAACAACAACCGGAAACTCCGGTGAGAACTAATCCCAGTATAAAACATGTATGCATTCTTATACATAATCATAAATCATGCATGAAAGCAATAAAAATGGCTCCATAGTCTATGAAACTGATCTATCTAAACATGCAACTCAAATCAAATCATGTCTTGACTCGCATCGACTCTACTCTAGGGATCCCGGTGTGAATAAGGCGTCACTGTCTGTCACCTACCCTCCCAATCGGGGTAACTGTACGTCTTATTCCTAGACTTCGGTCATATCTGTATCGAATGTCTACAATCAGAGGATGTCTGCTCCTATGCGTCGATACACCGAACGTCTAGAAGTTTGGCAAATCTGCCAATGACTCTCCTATCTCAAATGCATGAATATAAATCTATAAATGCATAATCATATCAAAAGATTTGAATACAATCCATAAACAAATCATAATCATGTCAAAAGACAAACAACTAATCTAGTATGTGGTTTTGTTGGGAAACTCAAATTGAATCTTATTTGAGTCGTGTCTTCCCCAAACAAAACATGCATTATACCTTTCGTCGAACAATCGGTCGTAGTCGAAGTCTCGATGTTGAATCTGTCAATATAAATCTGAAATGACACATTCAAGATGCATTCTATCAATCTCTAACTCAATTCAATACACATACGGATCAATATTCAATCTCGGTACATTTCCACGGCATAACGGCGTAATCTTGCGATACCGATCATCTCAAACATCAATAATCATAACAATAACTCATAATCATCACTAATATGTTCCTTAACCTCAAAATCTGTATAATCTCATTCATATATGTGCTGAAAATAATAACAATATCATGAGATGTCCGTTCTTTGATCCGGTTGCGAATATACGTTGCTTATAATCTCAAGAACGTCTAATAATAATCATATCTAATTTCTTCCAATATCTCAAGTTCAAAACATGTTGAAATGTAGAAATACTTATATCCTTTTGTAGCTGGTAACAAGAGGAGTACGGAACCAAAGTCGGATCGAAATTCGGGTGGCGCGATCTTTCGCAATTCAAAATCTAAGCTATAATGAGAGTTGAGGAATTCTGAACCTTGCTCTCGTTCCTTGCAGCTAGAGAATGAAGGAATGAAGTCCAAATCATATATATCTTGCATGTTGAGGGGCAAGTGTCATATTTTTCAAGTAACACGCATGACCGCGGGTGCGGTAGTTTAGGAACCGCGGGTGCGCTCAGGCTTCAGCGGTCCATTCAACTTTGCATAAACGTCGACCGCGGGTGCGCTACATATAAGGCCGCGGGTGCGGTGTCATCAACGCGGGTGCGGTTACGTTTGGACCGCGGGTGCGGTGTCATTTCTGTAAATACTTTCCAACTCTCTGTCCATCAACCGCGGGTGCACTCCTTCTTGGACCGCGGGTGCGGTGACCATACTGTAAAAATGGTTAACTTTCTGTCCATGCACCGCGGGTGTGGTGCTTCTTTAGGTGCGGGTGCGGTTCCTTTTTCAAGCAACACTTCATCTTTTCATTTTATCCACATACAATCTAGGGCATTACAACTGTGATGCTTCTCACAGGGGGTTGAGTTGCATGTTGATGCAACCAGGTCATGTTATCACTTATGCCTCATGACAACTGAAGACACACGAGACTCGCTACCCAATTCATGATCTTGAATTGGCGGCCATTGTTTTTGCTTTGAAGATATGGCGACATTACCTTTACGGTGAGAAGTTTGAGATTTACTCTGATCATAAAAGGCTGAAATATCTATTTTCCCAGTCTGAGTTTAATATGAGACATGGAAGATGGCTGGATTTATTGAAGGATTTCGATTGTGAAATCAAATACTTTCCAGGAAAGTCCAATGCAGCAACTGATGCATTAAGTCGTAAAGTATGTTCTTTATCCTTATCGACTATTGGCTTCGAATTTGATAGAAGATTGTTGTTTGTCTGGGATGGTATTTGAGACAGATCTTAGACCAGTGCAATTATATGCTGTGCAAGACGAACCCGAGTTGATATTGAGAATTAAAGAAGCACAGAAAAGTGATCAAAATATTCAGAAATCAATTGAGATGGTCAGATCAGGGCATCAATCTGAATATCAGGTTCGTGATCTTGTATTATATGTGCATAACCATCTTGTGGTGCCAGATGTTTCAGACTTGAAAGAGCAGATTTTGACAGAAGCGCACTGTAGTCGGTTTAGTATTCATCCTGGTGGCAGAAAGATGTACAATGATCAGAAGAAACAGTTTTGGTGGAAACAAATGAAATCAGACATTGCAGAGTTCGTGTCTAGATGTTTGAATTGCCAAGAGGTGAAAGCAGAAAGGAAGAAACCCGGGGTTTACTACAGAGTTTATCCATTCCAGAATGGAAATGGGATCACATTTCCATGGATTTCGTTACGAAATTACCACGTTCTTCCCGAAGCTATGATGCGATTTGGGTTGTGATTGACAGACCGACAAAATCAGCATGCTTTATTCCGTACAGAATGACGTACAGATATGATCAGATGGCAAAAATATATGTCCGAGAGATAGTTCGATTACATGGAGTGCCGAAGTCTATCGTATCAGATCGTGATCCGCGATTTACTTCACATTTTTGGCACAGTTTACAGCAGGCTCTAGGTACGAAATTACATCTGAGTACCGCATATCATCCATAGAAAGACGGACAGTCAGAGCGGACTATCCAGACACTGGAGGATATGCTTAGAGCTGTAGTGCTAGACTTTGGCACTAGTTGGCAAGATTCATTACCTCTTTGTGAATTTTCGTACAACAATAGCTATCAGAAGAGCATAGAAATGGCACCATTTGAAGCATTGTACGGCAAGAAGTACATATCTCCTCTGTATTGGGATGACATCTCTGAGGTTCCTGAGATTGGACTGACATGATCAGAGATATGACTGATAAAGTGAAGCTGATTCAGCAGAAAATGAAGACGGCTCAAGATCGACAAGCCAAATATGCAAATATTTGACGTAGACCGTTAGTGTTTAAGCAGGGGGATAGTGTATTCTTGAAGATTTCTCCGATTAGAGGCATTGTCAGATTTGGCAAGCAAGGAAAGTTGTCTCCTCGTTATATCGGTTCGTATGAGATTCTCGAGAAGATAGGAGATCGTGCCTATCGACTCGCATTACCGCCTTATTTATCTGGGATACATGATGTGTAGAACCCGTAAGTCAGTAGACGTTTAAGCCATGCATAATTCTAGATTTTTAAATTTAATTGACTTCATTGCATGATTATTTTAAATGCATTTATTTGAAGTTAATTATTCATTATTTCAGTTCAGTAGTTTGATTTTTAGCATTTCAGTTATTTCAGTGAGGCCGGACTGGAGTTGGAGTTTTGAGATAGAATTTAAGATTTGAGAAATATTTCCAGAAGTTAATTTAGCTAGCAAGTAAGTTCATTTAAGTTAAAAAAAGAAGTTTAAGGAATTATTTAAGTTAGTTGAGGATTTTAATTTAATTATTGGAGGTGATTAAGAAATGAGCTCATTTAAGTTACTTAATTAAGGGGTTAGTTCACTAAATTAATTAAAGGATTAGTAAGGCTTTTAAGGGTTATTAAATTACTAGATAATCAATTTTCCCCCTACCATTTATCATGCATTTTCGGCCACACCCCTAGAAGAACAAACTAGGACTTGCCAACTCACCTTTGACCCATTCTTGGTTGATTAGCATGCTAATTCTTTTAGCTATTTTTCCACCTTAATTAATTAATACTAGACCACTATCCTAACCCTTGTTTGGCATGATAAATTCGGCCACTATAGTCTAGAATCACCCAAGAGATCATTTGATAGCAATTCAAAATTCAAAATTCAAATTTGGGAAGACTTGGTCTTGATATGATCCTATTTTTGTGCACCCTTCTCCTCACCTTCATAACCATCACTCCCCCTCCACCTCCACCGAAAATAAGACCCCTTTTCAGTAGAAAAAAACGTGAATAACAGCTAGGGAGAAAGGGAGAAAAATCGAGAGCCAAGAAAGGTAGAAAAGCAAGCCACTCCGTCTCCTCCGCGCCGTCTCGTCTCTTCTTTTCGTTTTCTTTCGAAACGAAACCAGGCATGTCTAGATTTCTTTCAAACCTCAATCAAGTCATATTATCATTTATTTTTCAGTACATGATCATGTTGTAGCAAGCAAAAATCGAGATCCATGTCAAAATATTTTGGAACACACATGCAGAATTTTCGACTTCCCTTGACAAGCTTCACGTTTTTCTAAGTTTTGATGGTTTCAGGTATTGGATCGACTCCAGGCTCCCAAGGCGGCTTGTATACATGTAGTAAGATGCATTAGGACCATGTTGGTCCATTCAAACCAGCCCCATACTTGCTGGAAAACCGAAATGACAGCAAGTTCCCCATAAGTGCAGAAATGTGATTCGAAAATTCAGTTTGGATGTCAAGGAGGAAGGATCTGATCTTGGCTGCCCCAAGGGCCTTTAGCCATGATTGGATCACTTCCCTAGCATGTCTAAGACGTGACGAAGTCGCCCTTTTGGTGGCTTGGTCCATGGCTCATCGGTTTTTAAATAATCAACAAGAACAGCCCCTTTCCCCATTCGGCCCTTCCATTTTTTCAGCATATGGTTCGTTTCTTTTGTTGCTTGGTGTGGATCTTGTTTGGCCTATGGCCCTTAGCCACGGTTCATATCATGCTCCTAGATGTCTAGATCGTGCCATGGTCAATCAAATGGCCACTGGAACGACGCAAGACATCGATCATAGCATAAACACTACACACGCACGCATGAGGGCCCTCGGTGAGAACTTTCGGGTGGTTGCTGGAATGAGGCAAATTGTGGCTGGCCTAGGGCCCTTAGCCATGGTTCAAATCATTCCTTGGGACGTTGTGGAGAGGCTTTGGTTGGTGGTTAAAGCCCCAATGGCCAAAAGTCTCGCAAACGACGCGATGCAAGCTAGGTCGCAGCTGCTGGAAATTACAGCAAGTTGGTGTGTCGGTTCAGAGGCTCGTTCGAGTTCTTGGTTGGCTTTTAGCCCATGGCCTTGGACTGGACAGTGCCTCATTGAGTTAGGAAGGTCATGTTTTTGACCGTTTGTCATTTGGATCATTTTTGAGGTCGTACGAGAATTTACGGTGCAATGTGCCAAATTGACTCTCGAAAGAGCGTTTCGTGTTTTGGCCTCCATTCCACCTAGATTTCGACCCTATCATTTTAGGAACATTATTTTATGATTTTTCAGCGTATTTTAATCATGACTATACGTCGGTTCAGTGTCGGTTCATGTTGGCTCGGAGTCATGATTAAATGCGAAGTCATTAGGCGTCATAGTCGCATCTTTTGAACGTAAATTGCATAGTTGGTCATGTTTAAGCTATTGCATATTTTTCATGGCACAGTTAGGTTGCAGCGAGCCTGGGAACGATCCAATCCAATCCAGTTGGTAAAATTACAGAAATTTTCATTACGCCAGTTAATTATTTTACGTGCATTAAACAAAAAATGATTATTTTTTAGATTTATGCGATATGGCTTGTGGTTCATTCACTATGTGGGAGTGTTATTTTATACGGTCGCCAGTGACCGATCAGTTCAGTATGGTACCACCCGGTCGCCAGTGACCGGCCAGCTCAGATCAGTTTCAGCCTCCCCGGTAGCCAGTTACCGATCAGTTCAGCTTAGTGCAGTGGCCACAGGCGTAAAACATAATCTCAACAGAAAATTTTACCAGATATTTCAGTACAGGCTCCAAGGAGCAAATATTTTTACAGTGATTTCATGTTCAGTTATGCACGTATTATAATTGCTCAGTCCAGATTATTTTCAGTATGCCTCAGGACAGGATATGTTAACTCATGCATATTTTAAATTCAGATTTTTTTACTCGTTACCTGCGATATATGCATGCTGAGTTTTTAGGCTCACTAGACTTGATTGTTGTAGGTACTGATGAGGCCAGGGCCGAGGGCGGGGACCAGTGAGCCAGCTTGGGTCGGCAGTAGTGGCACCCGAGGACCTCAGTGCAGCAGTTGTTATTCCGCAAACAATTTTTATCAGTCGTTGGATAATTTTTAAATTGTTATTGTTGGCAAAACTTTATTTTTTTCCGCTGCTATTATTTTAAACATTGAACTTGATTCACCAGTGATTTTTATGAATGAGGCCATTTAAGTTCTTTTAAAAAGAAAATTTTTAATTTTCCGCAAATTTTCAAGCAAGTAGTATGAGGGCCTTTGCAGTTGGTATCAGAGTGGTGGTTCTGTATAGGGTTTCACTACTACTGACCGCGAGAAGCTCACGAAGCCACGTCTTTGGTCTGTAAGTTTTTCAGTTCAGCATTTTGTTCAGCATTTCAGTTAAAGCATGAATTATTTTGTCAGCATGCTTCCAGATTTTCAGTATTTCAGAGTTCACTTAAAATAAAGTATGGAATTATGCATGTTAGTTACATATGGGTTATGTTAGAACAGTATGCCCCCTAGACGCATTTTAGAGTGCAACAGAGAGGAGGAGCCTCGCCGAGAAGACAGGGAGGAGCGTAGACAGGAGGGAGACCTACCACCTCCTCCACCGCCCCCACCGGACATGAGTGCCCAGATGTTAGCTGGGATGGCACAGTTCTTCGCACAGTTTGCGGGGGGCAATGCCGCAGCCGTAGCCGCAGCCGCAGCCAGGCCGACAGGGCCCGAGGCTGTGTATGAGCGATTCATGAAGATGCGCCCGAAGGAATTCTCTGGGGCATCTGACCCCATGGTTGCCGAGGGATGGATCAAATCCCTCGAGGTTATCTTCGATTTTATGGAGCTGGGGGACGCAGACCGAGTCCGATGTGCCACATACCTGTTCACTGGAGACGCCCGCTTATGGTGGGAAGGAGCTTCGGTAGCCCTGACATTGGCTACACTTTCTTGGACCCGCTTTACGGAGGTTTTCTACTCCAAGTATTTTGCTGAGGAGGTTCGCACCAGGCTGACCACCGAGTTCATGAGCCTGAGGCAGGGGGATATGACGGTTACGGAGTTTATCCGTAAGTTCGAGAGGGGCTGTCACTTTGTGCCCCTGATAGCGAATGATGCCAGAGCCAAGCTGATGCACTTCCTGGTGGGTTTACGGCCGATCTTGCGTCGGGATGTTAAGGTATCTGACCCTGCTACTTATGAGGTTGCCGTCTCCAAGGCCTTAGCCGCAGAGCAGGATCTGCGGGATATCGAGAGGGATCGCCAGGGCAAGCGCCCCAGTCCAGGCACCGCACCGCCCTCCTCCTCATCAGCATCAGCAGCAGAATAAGAGGCCTTTTCATGGACCGCCCAGGAACCGAGGCCAGCAGCAGCAGCGGGGACGCCCAGCCCCGAGGACTCAGGAGCACCCAGTCTGTCCCAGGTGCTCACGTCGCCATCCTGGAGCATGTATGGCTGGCTCAGGAAAGTGTTTTAAGTGTGGCAGTCCAGACCACATGTTGCTGCAGTGTCCTCAAAGGAATCTGCCTACCCAAGGCAGAGTTTTTGCTCTCCATGCCGCGGAAACCAACCCGGAGACTATGTTGTTGACAGGTACCTTTAAACTTTAAGTTATTCTTCGAATTTCAGCATTTTGGGAATCGGGATTTAGATTTTGAACTTAGAACTGTTATAGGATTGCATGCTCTACTCAGATTTATTTCGGGGAAATTAAGCTAGGGGAACCATGACCTTTGCATGTCTATAAGTTTAGATCTTGTAGTGGGATTCAACTTAGAGCTCCGCTCTTTCAGGGAGAATTTTTATATCTGGTTCCGCTACCAAGGCCTTGATAGATTCAGGGGCCACTCACTCGTTTATTTCGGAGATCTTTACAAACTTTCTCAAGATCCAGACCATTGGGCTAGATACAGCCTTTTCAGTAGTGTTGCCGTCAGGCGAGGAGATGGCAGCTACCAATGTTATCCGAGATATAGACCTTGAGCTGCACGGTAATCTTGTTTATGCGGATCTGATTGTGCTACCGATGCCGGAATTTGACATCATCCTAGGGATGGAGTGGCTATTGAGGAACAGAGTGTTGATAGACTTCCAGCGGAGATCCGTTCTTGTCCGACCGCCTGGAATGGAACAGTTCTTATTTGAGCCGGACAGGTACTTTCCTTTACCGCGCATTATTCCTTATGTTCAGGCTAGGAAGCTCATGCATAGAGGGTGTCGGGCATTTCTAGCAACCTTTTTATCTGTCCCCGAGGAACCCAGCCAGTCAGCCTCAGATGTTCCGGTTGTCAGAGATTTCTTAGACGTTTTTCCCGAAGACGCCTCTGGTATGCCACCAGAGAGAGAGGTGGAGTTTTCCATTGAGCTTATGCCAGGTACGGCTCCGATATCCAAAGCGCCGTACCGTCTAGCACCGACAGAGATGGCAGAGCTTAAGAAGCAGATTCAGGAACTTCTCGACAAGGAGTTCATTCGCCCGAGCTTTTCTCCATGGGGCGCGCCAGTCTTATTCGTGAAAAAGAAGGATGGCACGATGAGGCTTTGCATTTACTGCCGGGAGTTGAACAGGGTTACAGTGAAGAATAAATACCCACTGCCGAGGATTGAGGATCTGTTTGACCAGTTGCAGGGAGCTTCGATTTTCTCCAAGATAGATCTGCGTTCTGGTTATCACCAGTTGAGGGTGAGAGGTGCTGATGTTTCGAAGACAGCTTTCAGGACTCGTTATGGCCACTACGAGTTCCTTGTGATGCCGTTCGGTCTGACGAATGCGCCAGCGATCTTCATGGATCTCATGAATCGCGTATTTCAGCCGTACCTCGACCAGTTTGTGATAGTGTTCATAGATGACATTCTCGTCTACTCCAAGAGTCGGGAGGAGCACAGCAGGCATCTGACCACAGTGTTGCAGACATTGCAGAAGCACAAATTATTCGCAAAGTTCAGTAAGTGCGAATTCTGGTTAGAGAAGGTGGCGTTCTTGGGCCACATTGTTTCTAGCAGTGGCATTGAGGTAGACCCGGCAAAAGTTGTAGCAGTCAGAGATTGGGTTGTGCCTCAGAATGCATCAGAGATCCGCATTTTTCTTGGGCTAGCAGGATATTACAGGAAATTCATCCAGGGATTCTCCTCTATCGCCGTTCCACTCACAGCACTGACAAAGAAAAATGTGAAGTTTGTGTGGAGCGAGGAGTGTCAGAAGAGCTTTGATACTTTGAAGCAAGCTCTTATCTCAGCACCTGTTTTGGCTGTACCGTCAGGATCTGGTGAGTTTGTCCTTTATACCGATGCTTCGAAGCTTGGTTTAGGTGCAGTTTTGATGCAGCATGGGAGAGTGATAGCGTATGCTTCTCGACAGCTGAAAATCCACGAGAAGAATTGCCCTACCCATGATCTGGAGTTAGCGGCCGTAGTTTTTGCTTTGAAGATTTGGAGGCACTATCTGTATGGGGAGAAGTGTCAGATCTTTACCGAACATAAGAGCCTCAAGTATTTCATTACGCAGAAGGAGCTGAACATGCGTCAGAGGCGTTGGTTGGAGCTTGTGAAAGACTACGATTGTGACATTAGCTACCACCCGGGTAAAGCTAATGTAGTTGCGGATGCTTTGAGCAGGAAAGTCGCAGTGATGGCTCACTTGACGATTCAGAAACCTCTTCAGATTGAGATGCAGAAGTTTGATCTTGAGACTTATCCGCGAGGTAGAGTTCCTCGTTTATCTACCTTGACCATTCAGTCTTCCCTTTTGGACCGTATTCGCAGTGGTCAGACGGCAGATGAGCAGTTGGCACAGTGGAAGAAGAGAGATGAAGCCAAGGGCAGTGTTTTGTATGCAGTCAGCGACGGTATTGTGAGATACCGAGATAGGATATGGGTTCCTAGCAGTGATTCTATCCGAGCAGACATCTTATCAGAGGCCCATACGTCCCCGTACTCCATTCACCCTGGGAGTACGAAGATGTACAAAGATCTGCAGCTATTGTATTGGTGGCCAGGGATGAAGAAGGACATCAGGCGTTTTGTATCCGAGTGCCTGACTTGCCAGTTAGTGAAGGCCGAGCATCAGAGACCAGCAGGTTTGCTCAAGCCTCTCCCTATTCCCGAGTGGAAGTGGGAGAATGTTACCATGGACTTTGTGACCGGATTGCCGAGGTCAGCCAGAGGATTGAATGCCATTTGGGTGATTGTAGATCGTTTTACCAAATCAGCGCACTTCTTGCCTATTAAGACGACTTTCACCATGGTTCAGTATGCAGAGCTGTATATCCGAGAGACAGTCCGACTCCATGGTATTCCAGTTTCTATCGTATCCGACAGAGATCCCAGATTCACTTCCTCGTTTTGGAAGAGTTTGCATTCGACTATGGGTACGAAGTTGCTGTTTAGCACAGCTTTCCATCCGCAGACAGATGGACAGTCGGAGCGAGTTATTCAGATCTTAGAGGATCTTCTCCGTGCTTGCGTCATTGATTTCTCTGGGAGTTGGGAGTCGAACTTACCATTGGTAGAGTTCACCTATAACAACAGTTTCCAGTCGTCTATAGGTATGGCTCCGTATGAAGCACTGTATGGCCGCAAGTGTAGATCTCCTGTTCATTGGGATGAAGTAGGAGAGAGAGCAGAGTTGGGTCCAGAGATTGTTCAGCAGGCAGCAGATGTAGTAGTCAAGATCCGTGATAGAATGAGGACTGCTCAGAGTCGACAGAAGAGTTATGCCGATCAGCGGAGGAGAGAGTTAGAGTTTGCAGTGGGCGATCATGTCTTCGTGAAAGTGGCACCTATGAAGGGTGTCATGAGATTTGGCAAGAAAGGGAAGCTCAGTCCGAGATTCATTGGACCGTTTGAGATCCTCGACAGAGTTGGGACGCTAGCGTATCGTGTGGCTCTTCCGCCAAATCTGGCCGGAGTACACAATGTCTTTCACGTCTCCATGCTGAGGAAGTATATGGCAAATCCTTCGCATGTGCTGAATTTCGAGCCGTTGCAGCTTACTTCGAACTTATCTTATGAGGAGAGACCCGTGCAGATCCTAGACAGACAGGAGAAGAAACTTCGGAACAAGTTGGTTAAGCGAGTCAAAGTCAAATGGCTCAACCATTCAGAGGAGGAAGCTACGTGAGAGTCTGAGCCGGAGATGAGAAGTCGATACCCTGAGTTATTCGGTGAGTTCTAATTTCGAGGACGAAATTTATTTAAGGGGGGAAGGATTGTAGAACCCGTAAGTCAGTAGACGTATAAGCCATGCATAATTCTAGATTTTTAAATTTAATTGACTTCATTGCATGATTATTTTAAATGCATTTATTTGAAGTTAATTATTCATTATTTCAGTTCAGTAGTTTGATTTTTAGCATTTCAGTTATTTCAGTGAGGCCGGACTGGAGTTGGAGTTTTGAGGTAGAATTTAAGATTTGAGAAATATTTCCAGAAGTTAATTTAGCTAGCAAGTAAGTTCATTTAAGTTAAAAAAAGAAGTTTAAGGAATTATTTAAGTTAGTTGAGGATTTTAATTTAATTATTGGAGGTGATTAAGAAATGAGCTCATTTAAGTTACTTAATTAAGGGGTTAGTTCACTAAATTAATTAAAGGATTAGTAAGGCTTTTAAGGGTCATTAAATTACTAGATAATCAATTTTCCCCCTACCATTTATCATGCATTTTCGGCCACACCTCTAGAAGAACAAACTAGGACTTGCCAACTCACCTTTGACCCATTCTTGGTTGATTAGCATGCTAATTCTTTTAGCTATTTTTCCACCTTAATTAATTAATACTAGACCACTATCCTAACCCTTGTTTGGCATGATAAATTCGGCCACTATAGTATAGAATCACCCAAGAGATCATTTGATAGCAATTCAAAATTCAAAATTCAAATTTGGGAAGACTTGGTCTTGATATGATCCTATTTTTGTGCACCCTTCCCCTCACCTTCATAACCATCACTCCCCCTCCACCTCCACCGAAAATAAGACCCCTTTTCAGTAGAAAAAAACGTGAATAACAGCTAGGGAGAAAGGGAGAAAAATCGAGAGCCAAGAAAGGTAGAAAAGCAAGCCACTCCGTCTCCTCCGCGCCGTCTCGTCTCTTCTTTTCGTTTTCTTTCGAAACGAAACCAGGCATGTCTAGATTTCTTTCAAACCTCAATCAAGTCATATTATCATTTATTTTTCAGTACATGATCATGTTGTAGCAAGCAAAAATCGAGATCCATGTAAAAATATTTTGGAACACACATGCAGAATTTTCGACTTCCCTTGACATTGCTTCACGTTTTTCTAAGTTTTGATGGTTTCAGGTATTGGATCGACTCCAGGCTCCCAAGGCGGCTTGTATACATGTAGTAGGATGCATTAGGACCATGTTGGTCCATTCAAACCAGCCCCATACTTGTCATGGAGGAAGGATCTGATCTTGGCTGCCCCAAGGGCCTTTAGCCATGGTTGGATCACTTCCCTAGCATGTCTAAGACGTGACTAAGTCGCCCTTTTGGTGGCTTGGTCCATGGCTCATCGGTTTTTAAATAATCAACAAGAACAGCCCCTTTCCCCATTCGGCCCTTCCATTTTTTCAGCATATGGTTCGTTTCTTTTGCTGCTTGGTGTGGATCTTGGTTGGCCTATGGCCCTTAGCCACGGTTCATATCATGCTCCTAGATGTCTAGATCGTGCCATGGTCAATCAAATGGCCACTGGAACGACGCAAGACATCGATCATAGCATAAACACTACACACGCACGCATGAGGGCCCTCGGTGAGAACTTTCGGGTGGTTGCTGGAATGAGGCGAATTGTGGCTGGCCTAGGGCCCTTAGCCATGGTTCAAATCATTCCTTGGGACGTTGTGGAGAGGCTTTGGTCGGTGGTTAAAGCCCCAATGGCCAAAAGTCTCGCAAACGACGCGATGCAAGCTAGGTCGCAGCTGCTGGAAATTACAGCAAGTTGCTGTGTTGGTTCAGAGGCTCGTTCGAGTTCTTGGTTGGCTTTTAGCCCATGGCCTTGGACTGGACAGTGCCTCATTGAGTTAAGAAGGTCATGTTTTTGACCGTTCGTCATTTGGATCATTTTTGAGGTCGTACGAGAATTTACGGTGCAATGTGCCAAATTGACTCTCGAAAGAGCGTTTCGTGTTTTGGCCTCCATTCCACCTAGATTTCGACCCTATCATTTTAGGAACATTATTTTATGATTTTTCAGCGTATTTTAATCATGACTATACGTCGGTTTAGTGTCGGTTCAGGTTGGCTCGGAGTCATGATTAAATGCGAAGTCATTAGGCGTCATAGTCGCATCTTTTGAACGTAAATTTCATAGTTGGTCATGTTTAAGCTATTGCATATTTTTCATGGCACAGTTAGGTTGCAGCGAGCCTGGGAACGATCCAATCCAATCCAGTTGGTAAAATTACAGAAATTTTCATTACGCCAGTTAATTATTTTACGTGCATTAAACAGAAAATGATTATTTTTGAGATTTATGCGATATGGCTTGTGGTTCATTCACTATGTGGGAGTGTTATTTTATACGGTCGCCAGTGACCGATCAGTTCAGTATGGTACCACCCGGTCGCCAGTGACCGGCCAGCTCAGATCAGTTTCAGCCTCCCCGGTAGCCAGTTACCGATCAGTTCAGCTTAGTGCAGTGGCCACAGGCGTAAAACATAATCTCAACAGAAAATTTTACCAGATATTTCAGTACAGGCTCCAAGGAGAAAATATTTTTACAGTGATTTCATGTTCAGTTATGCACGTATTATAATTGCTCAGTACAGATTATTTTCAGTATGCCTCAGGACATGATATGTTAACTCATGCATATTTTAAATTCAGATTTTTTACTTGTTACCTGCGATATATGCATGCTGAGTCTTTAGGCTCACTAGACTTGATTGTTGTAGGTACTGATGAGGCCAGGGCCGAGGGCGGGGACCAGTGAGCCAGCTTGGGTCGGCAGTAGTGGCACCCGAGGACCTCAGTGCAGCAGTTGTTATTCCGCAAACAATTTTTATCAGTCGTTGGATAATTTTTAAATTGTTATTGTTGGCAAAACTTTATTTTTTTCCGCTGCTATTATTTTAAACATTGAACTTGATTCACCAGTGATTTTTATGAATGAGGCCATTTAAGTTCTTTTAAAAAGAAAATTTTTAATTTTCCGCAAATTTTCAAGCAAGTAGTATGAGGGCCTTTGCATGATGTCTTTAATGTATCAATGTTACGGAAATATCTCCCTGATGCTTCACATATTATTCATCCAGAGGATGCAGAACTTGACCACACTTTGAGTTATATAGAAAAACCGATTCAGATTCTTGATCACCACGCTATGTCCATCTCTCATCTCTGTCGCGACCCTGATCCTGCCCCACCTGTTGTTATGCACAAATACAGACATAACAACAGCCGGAAACTCCGGTGAGAACAAATCCCAGTATAAAACATGTATACATGCTGATACATCATCATAAATCATGAATCAAAGCAATAATAATGGGCTCCATAGTCTATGAAACCAATCTATATAAACATGCAATTCAAATCAAATCATGTCTTGACTCGACTCGACTCTACTCTAGGGATCTCGGTGTGAATAATACGTCACTGTCTGTCACCTACCCTCCCAATCGGGGTAACTGTACGTCTTATTCCTAGACTTCGGTCATGTCTGTATCGAATGTCTACAATCGGAGTGAATCTGATCCGAAGCGTCGATACCACCGAACATCTAGTTTGGCAAGTCTGCCAATGACTCTCCTATTTCAAAGGCTTGAATATAAATCTATAAACAAGACAGCATCCTATCAAGAGATTTGAATATAAATCTATAAAAAAATCAAATTCATATCAAAAGATAAACAACAATTCTAGTATGTGATTTGGTTGGGAAACTCAAATTGAATCTCATCTGAGTTGCGTCTTCCCCAAACAAAACATGAATTATACCTTTCATCGCACACTGTCTGTCGATGTCGAAGTCTTGATGACGAATCTGTCACTATCAAATCTGAAATGGAAATGTTGATACATATTCTATCAATCTCTAATCTCAATCAACAAATATCCAATTCAATACTTGACCTCGGTACCATTGGACGGCATAACAACGTAGTTTTTCAATACCGATCAATTCAAATCTCAACACAAATCTATATCAATTCTCAACAATGAATAATCCTCAACTCATAATCAGCACAATCTATGTATCATATCTCAAAATCTGCATAAGCTCATACATATATATGTTGGAATTCATAACAATTACATATGCTCTCATTTTCTCGATTCGTTTACGTTTCTACGATATCCATGATCTCAAGAACATATGATTATAAACATAACAGAACTTCCCCAACACGTAAACTTCAAAGTATGCTGAAACATAACCAAACTTACATCCTTTGATAGCCCTCGAAGAGAAGAGTCCAAAAGTGAGAAGTGAATCATGGATCACGGTCTGATGCGATAGACTTCGGCACACCATGCAATCTGACCACTTCTCTGATATAGATCTCAGCCATCTGATCGTGTCTGTACGTCATTCTGTACGGAATAAAACACGCTGATTTGGTTAATCTGTCAATAATGACCCAAATTGCATCACAGCCCCGGGATGATCGAGGTAATTTCATCACGAAATCCATGGAAATGTGATCCCATTTCCATTCAGGAATAGAAAAACTCTGAAGTAAACCTCCGGGCTTCTTTCTTTCGGCCTTCACCTGTTGGCAATTTAAGCACTTAGACACATATTCGGCAATATCTGATTTCATCTGTTTCCACAAGAACTGTGTCTTCAAGTCGTTGTACATCTTTCTCCCACCAGGGTGAATGCGGAACCGACTACAGTGTGCTGCAGACAATATCTGTTGTTTCAACTCTGAAACATCTGGCACTACAATACGGTTATTCACATGCAGGACACAATCATGTACTTGGTATTCTGACTGATGTCCTGATCTAACCATCTGAATTGACTGCTGTAATGCCCTAGATTGTATGTGGATAAAATGAAAAGATGAAGTGTTGCTTGAAGGAAGAGACCGCACCCGCGCTTAGAGAAGAACCGCACCCGCGGTGCATGGGCAGAAAGTAGTCATTTTTACAGTAGGGTCACCGCGTCCGCGGTCCAAGAAGGAGTGCACCCGCGGTTGTTGGACAGATAGTTGTTAAGTATTTACAGAAATGACACCGCAACCGCGGTCCAAACGTAACCGCACCCGCGTTGATGACACCGCACCCGCGGCCTTATATGTAGCGCACCCGCAGTCCACGTTTATGCAAAGTTGAATGGACCGCTGAAGACTGAGCGCACCCGCGGTTCCTGAACTACCGCACCCGCGGTCATGCGTGTTACTTGGAAAATATGACACTTGCCCCTCAACATGCAAGATATATATATATTATGTGTCTTCATTTCCTCTCCTGGACAGCTAAGAATCGAGAGGGAGAAGGGATCTAGGAAAAAGAAGGTTCTTTCACTTTTGAAGCTAGTTTGTACAAGAATTTTACATCCAAACGTTAATCCGATTTCAGTTCTGAACTCGTCTCATCAAAGTCTTTAAGGGGATGTAAGTTTCATTCATTTCCTGCATGATTTGAAATATTGATGTTGGGGGAAATTGTGAATTACACTAGATTATGTGTTCCTGTGAAGTTAGTGAACGTATATTCGTAACCGGATCGAAGAGCGGACATTGTATGCTATTGTTGCCATTTTCAGCACATATATGAATGAGATTATACAGATTTTGAGGTTAAGAAACATATTAGTGATGATTATGAGTTATTGTTATGATTATTGATGTTTGAGATGACCGGTATCGCAAGATTACGCTGTTATGCCGTGGAAATGTACCGAGATTGAATATTAATCCGTATTTGTATTGAATTGAGTTAGAAATTAATAGAATGCATCTTGAATGTGTCATTTCAGATTGATATTGACAGATTCGACATCGAGACTTCGACTACGACCGATTGTTCGACGAAAGGTATAATGCATATTTTGTTTGGGGAAGACACAACTCAAATGAGATTCAATTTGAGTTTCCCAACAAAATCACATACTAGAATTATTGTTTATCTTTTGATATGATTGTGATTTGTTTATAGATTTATATTCAAATCTTTTGATATGATGATGTCTTGTTTATAAATTTATATTCAAGCCTTTGAGATAGGAGAGTCATTGGCAGATTTGCCAAACTAGATGTTCGGTGGTATCGACGCTTCGGATCAGATTCACTCCGATTGCAGACATTCGATACAGACTTGACCGAAGTCTAGGAATAAGACGTACAGTTACCCCGATTGGGAGGGTAGGTGACAGACAGTGACGTCTTATTCACACGGAGATCCCTAGAGTAGAGTCGATTCGAGTCAAGACATGATTTGATTTGAATTGCATGTTTAGATAGATCGGTTACATAGACTATGGAGCCATTGTTATTGCTTTCATGCATGATTTATTATTTCGTATCAGCATGTATACATGTTTTATACTGGGATTTGTTCTCACCGGAGTTTCCGGCTGTTGTTATGTCTGTATGTGTGCATAACAACAGGTGGGGCAGGATCAGGGTCACGACAGAGATGAGAGATGGACATAGCGTGGTGATCACGGGCGCAGCAGATGAACTAGTAGTTGTACTTTTGATATGGACTGTATTTAATTACTGGTTTGTAGAATATGAATAAGACATGACATGTATATTATATGTGTTGTAATTAAATAAAGAAAGATATTATGTTTAGTGTTTACATTTGAATTAATGTTAAAAAGCGAAAATTTGACCCACATTTTGAATAAAGATCCAATTAATCCTAAAAAGAATTGAGTTAGAGCCCGGGTCCCCACAACAGGTGGTATCAGAGCAGTAGGTTCTGTAGACTGTGATAGAATAGAATGAGTGGGGTAGATCGAGTCTTCTTCCTTGCTTTTGATGTGCTAGCATGATTTAATGCTTTCCTTATTATATGTGTATTGTATCTGAGTTGATTTACAGCATATACTTGTAAAGACTGAATCAGAACCGATTCTGGATCAGAGGTATATGATCAGAGGAGGGCTGAGACAGAGTGTATAGATTGTATCCTAATCTGTTTGATAATCAGATATGCCGCCTAGAAGGATACCGCAACCAGCTGCAAGACAAGTGCTAGAACAGGGTAGTACGTCAGGTACTCAGATGGATGTTACTGTGACACCAATGGAGACTTTGTTGAAGAGATTTCAATCATTCCATCCACCTACCTTGAAGGGCACAGAAAATGCAGTGGAGTGCGAAAGCTGGTTGGATGATATAGAGATGTTATTTGAATCACTTGCCTAGACAGATGAACGTAGAGTAAAGCTGATTGGGCATCAATTGCAAGAAGTGGCCAAGAGTTGGTGGCTAACAGCGAAACGAGCCTTAGAACATCGAGGTATTGATATTACTTGGAAAGTCTTTAAAGATGAATTTTATCAACGTTTCTTTCCAGTGTCATACCGAAAAGACAAAGGGGCCGAGTTCGCCAACTTGAGACAGGGCCAGTGGAACATAGAGGAGTATGTTGCCAAATTCTCTTCCTTACTTCGATTTACACCTCACGTAGCAGGGAATGATGAGGCAGTGGCCGATCAGTTCATAAATGGCTTGAATCCGGACATCTTTACCCCAGTGAACACGGGGCGACCCAACACTTTTTCTGAGGCGCTGAATCGAGCGAAGGGAGCAGAGGCTGGCTTGATGAGGCAGCGAGGAGCTTCCTATAGTGTTCAGGGTCAGAGACCGCCACCGTTCGCCACACAGTTTCCACCACCTCCTCCTCGATTTGATAGTGGAAGCAGTAGTAGTGGGAAGAAAGATTCTTTGAAGGCTAAGGGTAAGCAATTCAAGAGAGCAAGGAGCAGTTCATCGAGCTCCAGTGGGTCAAGACAGAGAGGTCCTGGCCAGAGTATAGATGTGACAGGTGTGTATTGCACTACTTGTGGAGGCCGACATGCCACAGAGCAGTGTAAGGGAGTGATGGGAAGATGTAATATATGCAGGCAACAGGGACACTTCGCCAGAGTTTGTCTCCAGAGAGGTGCCCAGATATTTCAGAGTGCAGGGTCATCACCATCAGTGACTCAGCATGAGAGACAGACATCTGTACATTCATTCCAGCCACCATCTGCACAATCCCAGCCTAGAGCCAATGGTGGCCAGACAGTGAGCCAACCTCCTAGATAGCAGGCTAGGGTGTTTGCACTGACGGAAAAGCAAGCCCAATATGCACCAGACGATGTGATTGTAGGTAACTGTTTTCTTTGCGGTTATCCTGCGTATGTATTGATAGATACAGGTGCATCACATACATTCATATTAGAACGTTTTGCATTGACACATGCATTGCCTATAGAGTCATTGTCTACTGTAGTGTCTATTTCTTCTCCGTTGGGAAGTGGTCTGATATCTGTGACTTCAGTTAGACATTTGTACTACAGTTTGAAGGGCATGAGATCGATTTAGAATGTGTTGTACTTGGTTTATCTGATTTTGATTGTATTTTCGGGATTGACATGTTGACTAAGTACAGAGCTACCGTAGACTGTTTTCACAAGATTGTCAGATTCAGACCTGAAATGACAGAGGAGTGGAAATTCTATGGTAAGGGTTCCAGATCTCGAATTCCCTTAGTATCTGCTCTGACTATGAGTAGATTGTTGCAGCAAGGAGTAGAAGGGTTCCTTATTTATTCAGTAGATTTACTGAAATCGAGCCCGGCATTGGCAGATTTGCCAGTAGTACGGGAGTTTGCAGATGTATTTCCTGACGAGATTCCAGGGTTACCTCCAGCCCGAGAGGTAGATTTTAGCATTGATCTTATTCCAGGTACCGCTCCTATATCTCGAGCTCCGTATAGGATGGCGCCTATAGAGTTGAAGGAATTGAAAGCACAACTAGAAGATCTTCTAGCCAAGGGATATATCAGACCCAGTGTATCTCCTTGGGGTGCACCAGTGCTATTTGTGCGAAAGAAAGACGGTTTTATGAGATCTGGCGTCATTATCTTTATGGTGAGAAATTTGAGATTTACTCTGACCATAAAAGCCTGAAATATCTGTTTTCTCAGTCAGATTTGAACATGAGACAGCGTAGATGGCTTGATCTACTGAAAGATTTTGATTGCGAGATCAAGTACTATCCAGGGAAGTCAAATGCAGCATCAGATGCCTTGAGTCGAAAGGTTTGTGCACTATCCTTATCGACGATAGGTGTTTCGAATTTAGTTGAAGATTGTTGTTTGTATGGTTTAGCATTTGACACAGATAGTAAACCATTAAGATTTGCCACGATTCAAGTTGAGCCAGATTTGATTATGAAAATCAAAGAAGCTCAAAGAACAGATCAGAATATACAGCAGTCAATTCAGATGGTCAGATCAGGACATCAGTCTGAATATCAGATACATGATTTTGTCCTGTATGTGAATAACCGTGTTGTAGTGCCAGATGCTTCAGAGTTGAAACAACAAATATTGTCAGCAGCGCACTGTAGTCGGTTCAGCATTCACCCTGGTGGCAGAAAGATGTACAACGACTTGAAGACACAGTTCTGGTGGAAACAGATGAAATCAGATATTGCCTAATATGTGTCTAAGTGCTTAAATTTCCAACAGGTGAAGGCCGATAGAAAGAAGCCCGGAGGTTTACTTCAGAGTTTGTCTATTCCTGAATGGAAATGGGATCACATTTCCATGGATTTCGTGACGAAATTACCTCGATCATCCCGGGGCTGTGATGCAATTTGGGTCATTATTGACAGATTGACAAAATCAGCGTGTTTTATTCCATATAGAATGACATATCGACACGATCAGATGGCAGAATTGTATGTCAGAGAGGTAGTTAGATTACATGGTGTGCCGAAATCTATCGTATCAGATCGTGATCCACGATTCACTTCTCACTTTTGGCACAGTCTGCAGCAGGCCTTAGGTACGACATTACACCTGAGTACTGCTTATTATCCCCAGACTGATGGACAGTCAGAGCGGACTATCCAGACTTTAGAGGATATGTTGAGGGCTGTAGTAGTGCTAGATTTCGGCACTAGTTGGCAAGATTCACTACCACTCTGTGAATTCTCATACATTAACAGCTACCAAACGAGTATAGAGATGGCACCGTTTGAAGCATTGTATGGCAAGAAGTGCAGATCTCCTCTATATTGGGATGATATATCTGAAGTACCAGAACTTGGGCCTGATATGATTCGAGAAATGACTGAGAAGGTGAAGATCATTCAGAAAAGAATGAAGACGGCACAGGATAGATAGGCCAAGTATGCCAATATCAGACGTAGACCGTTAGTATTTGAACAGGGAGACAGAGTATTCTTGAAGATTTCTCCTTTCAGAGGCGTTGTCAGATTTGGCAAACGCGGGAAACTGTCTCCTAGATGCATCGGTCCATACGAGATTCTTGAAAAGATTGGCGATCGAGCATATCGATTGGCTCTTCCTCCGTCTCTATCCAGGATACATGATGTTTTTCATGTATCGATGCTGCGTAGATACATGCCAGATTATTCTCATGTCATTCAGCCTGACGAAGCTGAGCTGGATCAGACGTTGAGTTACGTTGAACAACAAATACAAATTCTTGATCGGAAAGAGAAACAGCTCAGAACGAAGACTATTCCGCTAGTGAAAGTCCAGTGGAGTCATCATGGCACCGAGGAAGCGACTTGGGAGACAGAAGCAGATATGAAACAGAAATATCCCGAGTTATTCTCATGATGTGAGTATTTATTCAGCCTTTGATTTTACTGCTGTACGTACATACTTTGATTAATTGATTTCTCGTTCGAGGACGAACTAATATCTAAGAGGGGGAGAAATGTAATGCCCTAGATTGTATGTGGATAAAATGAAAAGATGAAGTGTTGCTTGAAGGAAGAGACCGCACCCGCGCTTAGAGAAGCACCGCACCCGCGGTGCATGGGCAGAAAGTAGTCATTTTTACAGTAGGGTCACCGCACCCGCGGTCCAAGAAGGAGTGCACCCGCGGTTGTTGGACAGAGAGTTGGAAAGTATTAACAGAAATGACACCGCACCCGCGGTCCAAACGTAACCGCACCCGCGTTGATGACACCTCACCCGCGGCCTTATATGTAGCGCACCCGCGGTCGACGTTTATGCAAAGTTGAATGGACCGCTGAAGCCTGAGCGCACCCGCGGTTCCTGAACTACCGCACCCGCGGTCATGCGTGTTACTTGGAAAATATGACACTTGCCCCTCAACATGCAAGATATATATATATTATGTGTCTTCATTTCCTCTCCTTGACAGCTGAGAATCGAGAGGGAGAAGGGATCTAGGAAAAGGAAGGTTCTTTCACTTTTGAAGCTAGTTTGTACAAGAATTTTACATCAAATCGTTAATCCGATTTCAGTTCTGAACTCCTCTCATCAAAGGCTTTAAGGGGATGTAAGTTTCATTCATTTCCTGCATGATTTGAAATATTGATGTTGGGGGAAATTGTGAATTACACTAGATTATGTGTTCCTGTGAAGTTAGTGACCGTATATTCGTAACCGGATCGAAGAGCGGACATTGTATGCTATTGTTGCCATTTTCAGCACATATATGAATGAGATTATACAGATTTTGAGGTTAAGGAACATATTAATGATGATTATGAGTTATTGTTATGATTATTGATGTTTGAGATGTCCGGTATCGCAAGATTACGCTGTTATGCCGTGGAAATGTACCGAGATTGAATATTGATCCATATGTGTATTGAATTGAGTTAGAAATTAATAGAATGCATCTTGAATGTGTCATTTCAGATTGATATTGACATATTCGACATCGAGACTTCAAATGATGTCTTGTTTATAGATTTATATTCAAGCCTTTGAGATAGGAGAGTCATTGGCAGACTTGCCAAACTAGATGTTCGGTGGTATCGACGCTTCTGATCAGATTCACTCCGATTGCAAACATTCGATACAGACTTGACCGAAGTCTAGGAATAAGACGTACAGTTACCCCGATTGGGAGGGTAGGTGACAGACAGTGACGTCTTATTCACACCGGGATCCTTAGAGTAGAGTCTATTCGAGTCAAGACATGATTTGATTTGAATTGCATGTTTAGATAGATCGATTTCATAGACTATGGAGCCATTGTTATTGCTTTCATGCATGATTTATGATTTCGTATCAGCATGTATACATGTTTTATACTGGGATTTGTTCTCACCGGAGTTTCCGGCTGTTGTTATGTCTGTATGTGTGCATAACAACAGGTGGGGCAGGATCAGGGTCACGACAGAGATGAGAGATGGACATAGCGTGGTGATCACGGGCGCAGCAGATGAACTAGTAGTTGTACTTTTGATATGGACTGTATTTAATTACTGGTTTGTAGAATATGAATAAGACATGACATGTATATTATATGTGTTGTAATTAAATAAAGAAAGATATTATGTTTAGTGTTTACATTTGAATTAATGTTAAAAAGCGAAAATTTGACCCACATTTTGAATAAAGATCCAATTAATCCCAAAAAGAATTGAGTTAGAGCCCGGGTCCCCACAACTGCTGTATATTCTGATCTGTTCTTTGAGCTTCTTTGATTTTCATAATCAAATCTGGCTCAACTTGAATCGTGGCAAATCTTAATGGTCTACTATCTGTATCAAATGCTAAACCAGACAAACAACAATCTTCAACTAAATTCGAAACACCTATCGTCGATAAGGATAGGGCACAAACCTTTCGACTCAAGGCATCTGCTGCTGCATTTGACTTCCCTGGATAGTACTTGATCTCGCAATCAAAATCTTTCAGTAGATCAAGCCATCTACGCTGCCTCATGTTCAACTCTAACTGAGAAAACAGATACTTCAGGCTTTTATGGTCAGATTAAATCTCAAATTTCTCACCATAAAGATAGTGACGCCAGATCTTCAAGGCAAATACGATAGCCGCCAATTCAAGATCATGAATGGGGTATCGAATCTCGTGTGGCTTCAGTTGTCTAGAGGCATATGCGATCACATGACTTCGTTGCATAAGAATACATCCCAGCCCTCTGTGAGATGCATCACAATATACAACGAAATCGCCAGTACCTGAAGGAATCATCAAGACAGGTGCACTGGTCAGCCTCTTCTTCAACTCTAGGAAGCTAGACTCGCAATCTTCCGACCACACAAATGGTGTATTCTTTTGCGTCAACTGGGTAATCGGCTTCCCAATGCTGGAGAAATCTTTGATGAATCGTCTATAGTACCCTGCTATACCCATGAAACTGCGTATCTCAGGCACCGAAGTCGGTCTCGGCCAACTGATCACAGCTTCCACTTTACTCGGATCCACAGAAATACCATCTCCAGATATGATATGACCCAAGAAGACAACCTGTCTCAGTCAAAACTCACACTTTGACAGTTTTGCATATAATCTTTCATTTCTTAGTGTTTGCAACACAATTCTCAAATGATTGGCATGCTCAGTCATACTCTTGGAGTACACAAAAATATCATCGATAAAAACAATCACAAACTCATCTAAATACCTCTGAAAGACACAGTTCATCAACACCATGAACACCGCTAGAGCATTCGTTAAACCCAAAGGCATGACAATAAATTCGTAATGTCCATACCTGGTTCAGAATGCTGTCTTTGGTATATCAATATCTCGTACTCGCAGCTGGTGATATCCAGATCTCAGATCGATCTCGGAATAGATAGATGATCCCTGCAACTGATCAAATAAGTCGTCGATACGAGGCAAAGGATATTTGTTCTTTATCGTTGCCTTGTTCAGTTGCCTGTAATCTATACACAATCTCATAGAACCGTCTTTCTTTCGCACAAATAGCACTGGTGCGCCCGAAGGAGATACACTAGGTCTGATATATCCCTTGGCTAGAAGATCTTCTAATTGTGCTTTCAATTCTTTCAATTCTATTGGCGCCATCCTATATGGAGCTCTCGAAATAGGAACGGTACCTGGAATAAGATCAATGCTAAAATCTACCTCTCGGGCTGGAGGTAACCCTGGAATCTCGTCAGGAAATATATCTGCAAACTCCCGTACTACTGGCAAATCTGCCAATGCCGGGCTCGATTTCAGTAAATCTACTGAATAAATAAGGAACCCTTCTGCTCCTTGGTGCAACAATCTACTCATAGTCAGAGCAGATACTAAGGGAATTCGAGATCTGGAACCCTTACCGTAGAATTTCCACTCCTCTGTCATTTCAGGTCTGAATCTGACGATCTTGTGGAAACAATCTACGGTAGCTCTGTACTTGGTCAACGTGTCAATCCCGACAATACAATCAAAATCAGATAAGCCAAGTACAACACAGTCTAAATCAATCTCATGTCCCCTCAAACTGTAGTATACAATGTCTAACTGAAGTTACAGATATCAACCCACTTCCCAACGGAGAAGTAATAGACACTACAGTAGACAATGACTCTACAGGCAATGCATGTGTCGGTGCAAAACGTTCTGATATGAATGTATGTGATGCACCTGTATCTATCAATACATATACAGGATAACCGCAAAGAAAACAGTTACCTGCAATCACATCGTCTGGTGCATCTTGGGCTTGCTCTTCCGTCAATGCAAACACCTGAGCCTGTTGTCTGGGAGGTTGGCTCACTGTCTGGCCACCTCTGGCTCTATAATGGGACTGTGTAGGCGTGGGCTGGAAGGAATGGACAGACGAAGCTTGCCTTTCGGGCTGAGTCACCGATGCTGATGACCCTGTACTCTGGGATCGCTGTGCACCTCTCTGGGGACAAACTCTGGCAAAGTGTCCCTGTTGCCTGCATATATTACATCTGCCCATCACTCCTTGACACTGCTCTGTGGCATGTTGGCCTCCACAAGTAGTACAATATACACCTGTCACATCTGTACTCTGGCCAGGACCTCTCTGTCTTGACCCACTGGAGCTCGACGAACTGCTCCCTGATCTCTTAAACTGCTTACCCTTGGCTTTCAAAGAATATTTCTTTCCACTACTACTGCTTCCACTATCAAATCGAGGAGGAGGTGGTGGAAACTGTGTGGCGAACGATGGCGGTCTCTGACCCTGAACATTATAGGAAGCTCCTCGTTGCCTGATCAAGCCAGCCTCTGCTCCCTTCGCTCGATTCTGCGCCTCAGAAAAAGTGTTGGGTCGCCCCGTGTTCACAAGGGTGAAGATATCCGGATTCAAACCATTTATGAACTGATCGGCAACTGCCTCATCATTCCCTGCTACATGAGGTGCAAATCGAAGCAAGGAAGAGAATTTGGCAACATACTCCTCTATGTTCCACTGGCTCTGTCTCAAGTTGGCGAACTCTGCCCCTTTGTCTTTTCGGTATGACACTGGAAAGAAACGTTGATAAAATTCATCTTTAAAGACTTTCCAAGTAATATCAATACCTCGATGTTCTAAGGCTCGTTTCGCTGTTAGCCACCAACTCTTGGCCACTTCTTGCAATTGATGCCCAATCAGCTTCACCCTACGTTCATCTGTATAGGCAAGTGATTCAAATAACATCTCTATATCATCCAACCAGCTTTCACAATCCACTGCATTTTCTGTGCCCTTCAAGGTAGGTGGATGGAATGATTGAAATCTCTTACAACAAAGTCTCCATCGGTGTCGCAGTCACGTCCATCTGAGTACCCGACGTACTACCCTGTTCTGGCACTTGACCTGCAGCTGGTTGTGGTATTCTTCTAGGCGGCATATCTGATTATCAAACTGATTAGGATACAATCTATGCAATCTGTCTCAGTCCTCCTCTGATCATATACCTCTGATCCAGAATCGGTTCTGATTCAGTCTTTACAAGTATATGCTGTAAATCAACTCAGATACAATACAACATATAATAGGGAAAGCATTAAATCATGCTAGCACATCAAAAGCAAGGAAGAAGACTCGATCTACCCCGCTCATTCTATTCTATCTCAGTCTACAGAACCTACTGAGTCTCTGATACCACCTGTTGTGGGGACCCGGGCTCTAACTCAATTCTTTTCGGGATTAATCGGATCCTTGTTCAAAAATACGGGTCAAAATCTTGCTTTTAACATTAAATCAAATGTTTATAACTCAAGCACAAGATAATTCTATATTCATTTCATTACAACAAACATAATATACATGCCTCGTTTTATTCATATTCTACAAACCAGTAATTAAATACAGTCCATATCAAAAGTACAACTACTAGTTCATCTGCTACGCCCGTGATCACCACGCTATGTCCATCTCTCATCTCTGTCGCGACCCTGATCCTGCCCCACCTGTTGTTATGCACACATACAGACATAACAACAGCCGGAAACTCCGGTGAGAACAAATCCCAGTATAAAACATGTATACATGCTGATACGAAATCATAAATCATGCATGAAAGCAATAACAATGGCTCCATAGTCTATGAAACCGATCTATCTAAACATGCAACTCAAATCAAATCATGTCTTGACTCGACTCGACTCTACTCTAGGGATCCCGGTGTGAATAAGACGTCACTGTCTGCCAATGACTCTCCTATCTCAAAGGCTTGAATATAAATCTATAAACAAGACAGCATCCTATCAAGAAATTTGAATATAAATATATAAACAAATCAAATTCATATCAAAAGATAAACAACAATTCTAGTATGTGATTTGGTTGGGAAACTCAAATTGAATCTCATCTGAGTTGCGTACTTCCCCAAACAAAACATGAATTATACCTTTCGTCGCACACTGTCTGTCGATGTCGAAGTCTCGATGACGAATCTGTCACTATCAAATCTAAAATGGAAATGTTGATACATATTCTATCAATCTCTAATCTCAATCAACACATATCCAATTCAATACTTGACCTCGGTACCATTGGACGGCATAACAACGTAGTTTTTCAATACCGATCAATTCAAATCTCAACATAAATCTATATCAATTCTCAACAATGAATAATCCTCAACTCATAATCAGCACAATCTATGTATCATATCTCAAAATCTGCATAAACTCATACATATATATGTTGGAATTCATAACAATTACATATGCTCTCATTTTCTCGATCCGTTTACGTTTCTACGATATCCATGATCTCAAGAACATATGATTATAAACATAACAGAACTTCCCCAACACGTAAACTTCAAAGCATGCTGAAACATAACCAAACTTACATCCTTGTATAGCCCTCGAAGAGAGGAGTTCAAAACTTAAATCGGATTAAAGTTTGGTTGTGTGGATCTTTCAAACTCACAAGCTTAAGAGCACAAGGAATTGAAGCTTCTCCCTACTCTCTCTCGTTCTCAGCTGATGGAAGTGGTGAAAGTGAAGACTCAACACAATTCTATATATATATATGCCATGTGTCTTCATAAGAACCAAGGGTGGCTTTCTCGCATGCAGCACCGCTGGTGCGGTCACTATTCACCGCGGGTGCGCTGTGCCCCCGGCATGCCTTTCATTTTCTGAAATTCAACGACCGCGGGTGCGCTACATATAAGACCGCGGGTGCGGTGACATCACCACGGGTGCGGTTACGTTTGAACCGCGGGTGCGGTGTCATTTCTGTAAATAATTTCCAACTCTCTGTCCATCAACCGCGGGTGCACTCTTTCTTGGACCGCGGGTGCGGTGACCCTACTGTAAAATGGCCATCTTTCTGTCCATGCACCGCGGGTGCGGTGCTTCTCTAGGCGCGGGTGCGGTCCCTTTCTTCAAGCAACACTTCATCTTTTCATTTTATCCACATACAATCTAGGGCATTACACGCGACCGGGCAGGGCGCATATGCGCGAGTCAGGCAGAGCACCTAGCGCATATGCACGACATTGATCCGTGCATGTGCGCGAGGGTACCCGAGTGTTGTGAAGAATTGTGAAGGACCTCGCGCATATGTGCCGAATGAGGGCGCGCATATGCGCGAGCTGCCGAGACATAGCGTCTCGCGCATATGTGCCGAGGATGGTCGCGCATATGCGCGAGACGTTTTGTGTTAGGGTGAAGCCACTTGCCCTTCTTCATGCATGATATATATATATCAAAGTACAATTCCTCCCTTCAGATTTCCAGCAAGGAGAAACGAAACCAACCGAGAGAAGTTAAAGTTCTTGAGTCTAGATTTGTGATTGTGTGAAATCCGTCCATTAGATTTGCAATCCGACTTTGATGCGGTGTTTCTATTGACACAGGCTTCACCGGGTTGTAAGTTTTATTACGTTTTGTTTTGTCTTGAAATTATGATATTGTCATAATCGGATATGATTCAAATATGATGTTCTTGATATGTTAGACGCCGTAGAATCGAAACCGGATCGAAGAAATTTATCGTATACGATTGTTATCGATTTTCCAGCTTATATGGTTATGAGTTGTACAGAATTTTGGGGTGATGATATGCATATTGATGCGAATCCTCATACGAATGGAAGGCAAGCACGAATATAGAAATTGCACCCTCAATTCAATAACAAACAAGGAACGATTATGTTGTCCCGATCTTTTGAAACAAGTAACGATTTTGTGATATTCACCTCTAAGCGATTTTAACTTAGCAACAAATATCAACGATAAAACAATTGAATTTCAAACGAACCTTCAAAGAACTTGTTTTGACAATCCGAGCGAAAAACAATCGACAAACGCCACAAAGATGCAATCTTTGATAAGTTTGATTATGTTTTATTCTTGTGAAGAACAAAGCTAAAAGCTTTGAAAATTGAGAGAATCTCAAGTTTTTCTTATATCATTCAATAATGTCTCGTTCATAGTGATTACAAGCATTAAATAAACAATAAAATACAAGAAAAGTTGTGTGAAAAGTCATAAAGAAAGTTGTGAACAATTTCTACACGGAAGTACGCCAAAAGACCGCGGGTGCGGTGCTTGTTTGACCGCGGGTGCGGTGCAGCTTCGGGAAATTTTCTTAAATTTGATTATCATGGACCGCGGGTGCGGTCCCTGCTTTAGCGCGGGTGTGCTGGACCTTCGGAAATTGCACTTGAAAACATTCCAAAGACCTCCAATATTATTCCCATGATTCCCAACCTCTTCTAATTTAGTCATCCAATTTGTAGATCCTCCTTGGTAGTTCATCATGAGTCTTTGAAGTGCTTCTTTAAACTTCTTGCTACATCTTCTCGATATAGGTCCTTCGGTATATTCTTTGTTGAACTCCACCACTTGCTTGAATATGCTTGATTCATCATCTTTTATCACAATCAAGCTTGAAAGTCCAAAGCAATAACGCATCTTAAATCTTCCCCCAAACATTTGCACACGGTGCCTAGCCAGATTCATATCATACTCCCCTTCTTCAAAAAGATTTGTCCTCAAATCTTGTCTACCTACACAAAAACGAAGCAAGTTAGTAATAACAAGAAGTATATTATCAACATGCTTACCTTTAAGCTCAAGATTGTAGACGCTATCATTTACTCGCTCCATCAGCACTAGAAACTCCAACTTCACGGTCGCCTTCCATATGTATTCATCATCCTCAACATACACCAATTGACGAGTGACACCAAATGATAATATATCATTAACTATCACAAAAATAAGGTTTCTCCCCTTCTTAGACCTAGTTAACACACAAATGAAATCCATACACGTGTACGACCATAGTCCAATAGGAATAAGATATAATTGATGCAACACATAAGAATCAAACTTAGATGTCATTTCCCCATATCCAATGCATCCTTCACTACACCTCTTAACAAAACTCTTCATATGCAACAAACACATATAATCATGCATTTTATCAAAGATAAAAACACCACTAGATACATCACCAGCGCGTAACTCATGCAACGAATTTAGAATAAACAATTTATCCTCCTTAAAATTGTATTCATTATGATCAAAGAAATAATCATGTTCATCCTTGCATCTTTCAAAACCATCATCAAACCAACATAAATCATGCAAATAGAACACACTAAATGTATTATCCATGTAATATCTCATCTCATCACAAAAATCTGAGTCTAATGTATATAAACCATTGTAGCAAGCAAACCTCATCACCTTAATAAATAGTGAAACATCAAAATTCATAGTAGGTACATGCAATTCATCCATGGTCTCAAATTCATAACAATCAAGGAATAAGGATAAATTTACATCCAACCCCTTAACCACCAACTTTGCAACTCGCTCTAGACATTCTTGAAAACAAAACGACACAAAATTAAGGTAAGGAAGCAAATCATACCTCCCAGTCGTTGCAGTGGTAACTACCCTTACCTCACGGTGATTTCTCTTGACATCATATGGATCATCCCATTGCATTCTCACACCAATAACACTGTCTCGCCTCCTCATCATGACTTCATCAGATTCCTACAAAGAAGAAGTAACAATGCTCGGTATTGAACCGGCTATATTATCACAATGACAATAAACCACTTTGTACAAAGGTACTCTAAAGGGTTTATTCAAAAATACATAAGTCTCAACCTCACTCTTTTTACTCTTTTGGGCCTTCAAATTATATTTTTCTTTTCTTTTTCTTCTCCTTTGGCCTCTCTTTCTTTTTCTTTTCTCTCTTCTTTCTTTTCTATAGCCATCTCACTCTTTTGTTCTCTCTTTCTTTCGGCCAATTTATTTTCTTTTTCGCTCAATTCAAGGAATGTCAATTGATTCTCAAGAACAACAATTGGATTTAATTGAACAAATGAAGTTTTTCGTTGCTCAACGAATTTATGTATAATAACTTTTCCTTGCCTACTCTCCTCTCCCATGGTAGACAAAATAGAAACTTCTTCACCACTCAATGATTCACTGTCCACAAGGTTTTGTTTAACAGTACGCGTATCATCAACTAGTGAAGTACCATCATCTATCAATTCACCTTCCACCACATACTGCTCAACACTCGTGTCAAGAATTAGCGTAGTATTATAATCCTCAATCTCCCCAACCTCAACTTCATATTCAGGTTCAGCAACTACATCAGATTCAGGCTCAATCGATGAATCTACTATGGTCACCTTATCACGTGGACATTGATTGATATCATGACCAATTTCTAAACACCAACATATAATATCACAAGTACTAGAATTTGAGTTTTTACTTGTACCTTGATATTCATATTTGCTAGCTTCAACTCTCGACTCATTCTTTGGCCTAGCAATGAGTTTCTCTTCC
Source organism: Primulina tabacum (assembly GCF_025594145.1). Lineage (NCBI taxonomy): Eukaryota > Viridiplantae > Streptophyta > Magnoliopsida > Lamiales > Gesneriaceae > Primulina > Primulina tabacum. The sequence goes on from NC_134556.1 coordinate 18,966,285, forward strand.
AAGCTTGTCCTCCAAGTGGATATCAACGACTCCCCTTGCAAACCAGGTTCACCTCTTATGCCAACTCCTCTATCTTCCTCACATCGCATATCATCATCCCTATCCAAATGCGACGCTCTATTCTTTCCAAATCTACTAACTCGTCTATCCCCATCAACATGCCCATTACATGTCTCCTCTTCTTCGCACCTCCTATATTTTTTTCGTAGAGGCTTAAACTCCTTCTCCCACATTTTATCCAACCCTCCTAACATTAATTGAAATTGACGATCGTCAATCATTATATATGCAAGAAAAGGTTAGTATAAAACAATAAAAGATAAGTTTCCTCACCACGAATCCTCACTGATAACTCCAATGGAAATTCACTCGACTCTCCTTTTTTTTTCTCTTTTTTTTTTCACTACAAAATACTCACCGGTCACTCCAAAGAAATAACGCTCGCACTCAAGTATTTTCACTCGAATTTGATAGTTCCCTCAAAAGATGTGCTCAAGCTTTGTACTTGTATATCAAACTAACAAGATTTAACTCGTGGACACTCGCAACTGTCTCACTTAGACAGTGCAAAGCCAAGAAATTTGAAATTTTTTTTTTATTATTGTACTCGAAAATATATGGTGCACTCGAAAATTCCAAGGAACAAACACAGAATTTTAGAAAATTCACAGATCCACAAAAACTAAGAACGATAGGATAACGCAGATCTGAAACAGAAACGAAAGGATAACATAGATCTGAAAACAGAACAAAGGATAACACGGATCTGAAAACAAAAACGAAAGGATAGCACTGATCTGAAAACACAACGAAATTTTATAAAGATCTGAAAATAGAAACGAAAGGATAACACAGATCTGATAACAGAACGGATTTTTTTTTTTATTTTTATTTTTTTTTAGACAGATCTGAAAATGAAGAACAAGATAATTAGTTGAATTCAATGAGCCAAAGCTCTGATACCAAATGATGTGAATCCTCGTACGAATGAAAAGCAAGCACGAATATCGAAATCGCACCCTCAGTTCAATAACAAACAAGGATCGATTATGTTGTCCCGATCTTTTGAAACAAGTAACGATTTTGTGATATTCACCTCTAAGCGATTATAACTTAGCAACAAATATCAACGATAAAACAATTGAATTTCAAACGAACCTTCAAAGAACTTGTTTTGACAATCCGTGCGAAGAACAATCGACAAACGCCACAAAGATGCAATCTTTGATAAGTTTGATTTTGATAAACACAAAGCACAAGCCTTGCAAATTGAGAGAAATCTCCAATTATTTGATATCAATCTTCAATAATTTCGTTCATCCCCCTTACAATACATTATATAAACAATAAAAATAAGAAAAGTTGTGTGAAAAGGCTTAAATAAGATAACTAGCAACTTTGACACGGAAGTACGCCAAAAGACCGCGGGTGCGGTGCTTGTTTGACCGCGGGTGCGGTGTAGCTTCGGCAACAGACCGTGGGTGTGCTAATGATTTGACCGCGGGTGCGGTGCAGCTTCGGGAAATTTTCTTAAATTTTATTATCATGGACTGCGGGTGCGCGGTCCCTGCTTTAGCGCGGGTGCGCTGGACCTTCGGCAATTGTACTTGAATAACATTCTAAATACCTCCAATATTATTCCCTTGATTCCCAACCTCTTCTAATTTAGTCATCCAATTTGTAGATCCTCCTTGGTAGTTCATCATGAGTCCTTGAAGTGCTTCTTTAAACTTCTTGCTACGTCCCCTCGTTATAGATCCTTCGGTATATTCTTTGTTGAACTCCACCACTTGCTTGAATATGCTTGATTCATCATCTTTTATCACAATTAAGCTTCAAAGTCCAAGGCAACAACACATCTTAAATCTTCCCTCAAACATTTGCACACGGTGCCTAACCAGATTCATATCACATATCATTGTTGTTATGAATTTGTGATATTGATCTTATGATGTGTAAGTTGCCGGTATATCAAGACTACATCGTTATGCCGTAGAAATGCATCGAGATTCATATCGGTATTCATACGTTGAGTTGAAGATTGATATAGTGCATCGTATACATGTATTTCAGATTGGTATTGAAGGTTTTGAAGATTGGAATTGATTTAATCCAACCAAACACCAAACAAAGAAAGGTATAAATCAATGTTGAACCGGGAGATACGACTCGAGTCAGATTGGACTGGAGTTTCCCTAAACCACATACTAGATTGTTTATTCTTTCAGATGTATATATATTGTCTATTGAATTATAGAAATGCACTTGAGATAGATGAGTCATTGGTAGAGCGGCCAAGTTACTAGATGTTCGGTGGTATCGAATTGCATAGGAGAAGATCGATTCCTCTTGTAGATGTTCGATACAGAAATGACCGAAGTCTAGGAATAAGATGTACCGCCACCCCGATTGGAAGAGTACATGGGAGATTTGTTACGTCTTATTCACACCGGGATCCCTAGACTTAGATGTGAGTCGAGTCAAGAGTTTTATCTGTATTCACTAATGTGTTATAAAATCATGATTCATGTTCTTGATACATGGTTTATGTTTTGTATATGATCTTATGCATTACATGTATACATGTTTTCTACTGAGATTTATTATCACCGGAGTTTACGGCTGTTGTCCGTGTTTGTTGTGTGCATGGCAACAGGTGGGACAAGATCAGTACCGAGAAGAGCTTGAACGAGTGATGAATAGCGTGGTGATCAGGGCTTAGTTGTGAAAATGGTGGTTATTCCTAGACGCGTATTGATGGAAAACGAACACTGATACGAATCTGACCGGGTGTTACGTGCTAATGGTTGAAAGAATTTTAAAGATGCACTTCAAGGACTCATGATGAGCTATCAAGGAAGTCCTACAAGTTGGATGTCTAAAGTAGAGGAGGTTGAGAATCATGGGAATAATATTGGAGGTTTTTGGAATGTTATTCAAGTGCAATTGCCGAATGTGGAGCGCACCCGTGCCAGTTCAAGGACTGCACCCGCGGTCCATAATAAACAAATTTAAGAGAATATTGCCGAAGCTATACCGCACCCGCGGAAGCCGAGCGCACCCGCGCTCCTAAAGGACCGCACCCGCGGTCCTATGCATCCGATTGTTCTTCACACGGATTGTCAAAACAAGTTCTTTGAAGGTTCGTTTGAAATTCAATTGTTTTATCGTTGATATTTGTTGCTAAGTTATAATCGCTTAGAGGTGAATATCACAAAATCGTTACTTGTTTCAAAAGATCGGGAAAACATAATCGTTCCTTGTGTTATTGAATTGAGTTTGCGATTTCTATATTCGTACTTGCCTTTCATTCGTACGAGGATTCGTATCATTTGGTATCAGAGCTTCTGGTTCTGTTTGATTCAAGTAAGTTATCGTTGTTGTTGTTATTTTCAGATCAGTCTAAAAAAAAAATCCGTTCTGTTATCAGATCTGTGTTATCCTTTTGTTTCTATTTTCAGATCTGTTTAAAATTTCATTCTGTTCTCAAATCTGTGTTATCTTTTCTTTTTTATCCAAGATCTTTCTAAAACTTCGATTCTGTTTTCAGATCCGTGTTATCCTTTGTATTGTTGTAAGATCTGCGTTATTCTAGTTGTTCTTTGTTTTGTGCAGTCCAAGTGAGACAGTTGCAAGTGTTCACAAGTTAAATCTTGTTAGTTTGATTAAAAAATATATATATAAAGATTGATCACATCTTAGAGACAACTATCAAACTCGAGTGAAAACACTTTATTGCGAGCGTTATTTCTTTGGAGTGACCGGTGAGTATTTTGTAGTGAGGAAAAAAAAAAAGAGAGTCGAGTGAATTTTCATTGGAGTGACCAGTGAGGATTTGTGGTGAGAAAATTTATTCTTTATTATTTTCTACTAACCTTTTCTTGCAGGTATAATGGTTGACGATCGTCAATTTCAAACAATGTTGAGAGGGTTGGATAGAATATGGGAGAAGGAGTTTAAGCCTCTACGAAAAAAATATAGGAGGTGTGAAGAAGAGGAAATACATGATAGGCAATATGATGAGGATAGGCGACGTAGAAGATTTGGAGGGAATAGATCATTGTATTTGCATCGTGATGATGATAGGGGATGTAAGGAGAGTAGTGGGTAAAGCAACCGGGGAGAGAAAATGATTGCTAGGCCAAAGAATGAGTCGAGAGTTGAAGCTAGCAAATATGAATATCAAGGTACAAGTAAAAACTCAAATTCAAGTACTTGTGATATTATATGTTGTTGGTGTTTAGAAATTGGTCATGATATCAGTCAATGTCCACGTGATAAGGTGGCCATAGTAGAATCATCTGTTGAACCTGAATCTGATGTTGCTGAACCTGAATATGAATTTGAGGTTGGGGAGATTGAGGATGATAATACTACGCTGGCTCTTGACACGAGTGTTGAGCAGTATGTGGTGGAAGGTGAATTGATAGATGATGGTACTTCACTGGTTGATGATACGAGTACTGTTAAACAAAACCTTGTGGATAGTGAATCATTGAGTGGTGAAGAAATTTCTATTTTATCTACCATGGGAGAGGAGAGTAGGCAAGGAAAAGTTATTATACATAAATTCGTTGAGCAACGAAATACTTCATTTGTTCAATTAAATCCAATTGTTGTTCTTGAGAATCAATTGAAATTCCTTGAATTGTGCTGAAAAAGAAATTAAAAAGGCCGAAAGAAAGAGAGAACAAAAGAGTGAGATGGCCATAGAAAAGAAAGAAGAGAGAAAAGAACAAGAAAAAGAGGCCAAAGAAAATAAAACGAAAAAGAACTTTATGGCCCAAAAGAGTGAGATGGAAAGATGCTTACTCTTGCATAAACCATTTCATGTAGCTTTGTACAAAGTGGTTTATTGTTATAGGTGATGATATAGTCGGTTCAATTCCGAGCATTGCTATTTCTTATTTGCAGGTTCTTGGGGTTGTCATACCAAGGAGAGAAGTGAGTTTTACTAAAGGGAGAACCCAAGGTTCCGAGCCTCGAGAATACAAGTACCATCGCGATGAGGTAAGTTTAGTTGCCAACACAACAACTATGAGGTATGACTTTCTTCCTTACTTTAAAGTTGTATTGCTTTGTTTTCAAGAATTTGTAGAACAAGTTGCAAGTTTGGTGGTTAGAGGACCGGGTGATAGTTTGTCTTTATTCCTTGGTTGTTATGGATGTGAGACTATTGATGAAATGCATGTACTTTTTATGAACTTTGATTTTCCACGAGTTACTAAGTTAGTAGGATTTGTTTGCTACAAGGGTTTATATGCATTAGACTTAAATTTTTGTGATGAGATAAGATATTGCATTGATAGTACACGTGACGTGTCTTATTTCCATGATTTATACTTGATTAGTGATGATTGTGAAGATTACATGGATAGTATATTTAGGGTGTTCTATTTGCATGATTTATGCTTGTTTGATGATGGTTTTGAGGGGGGCAAGGATGAACATGACTGTTTCCTTGTTCATGATGAAAACATGTTTACCAAGAATAAATTTTTCATCCTACACTTATTGCATGAGTTGTTGCATGATATGGAGGCACATGATATTTGTTTGAGTGGTAGATATGAAGTAATTAGAGCCATAGATAGGATGCATGAATTTTTACTATGGTTGCATATGAAGAAGTATGTTAAGTGGTGTAGTCAAGGGTGCATTGGATATAGGGAAAGGGCATCTAAGCTAGATTCTTATATGTTGCATCAATTATATCTTATTCCTAGTGAGCTATGGTCGTACACGTGTATGGATTTCACTTGTGTGTTAACTAGGTCTAAGAAGGGGAGAAATCTGATCTTTGTGAGAGTTAATGATATCTTATCATTTGGTGTCACTCGTCAATTGGTGTATGTTGAGGTTGTTATATTGACTGTGAAGGCAACCATGGAGTTAGGGCTCAAAGCATTGAAGGAGCACGTGGGCAATAGCACCTACAATCTTGAGCTTAATGGTAATCATGTTGATAATATACTTCTTGTTATTACTAACTTGCTTCGTTTTTGTGTAGGTAGACAAGATTTGAGGACAAATCTTTTTGAAGAAGAGGAGTATGATACGAATCTGACCGGGTGTTACGTGCTAATGGTTGAAAGAAGTTTAAAGATGCACTTCAAGGACTCATGATGAGCTATCAAGGAAGTCCTACAAGTTGGATGTCTAAAGTAGAGGAGGTTGAGAATCATGGGAATAATATTGGAGGTTTTTGGAATGTTATTCAAGTGCAATTGCCGAAGGTGGAGCGCACCCGCGCCAGTTCAGGGACTGCACCCGCGGTCCATAATAATCAAATTTAAGAGAATATTGCCGAAGCTATACCGCACCCGCGGAAGGCGAGCGCACCCGCACTCCTAAAAGGACCGCACCCGCGGTCCTATGCATCCGAACTTCGCCGAAGCGGCACCGCACCCGCGGTCCAGTATGCAGCGCACCCGTGGTCTATTGTCAACTTCCGTGTCAAAGTTGCTAGTTATCTTCTTTAATGCTTTCTACACTACTTTTTATGGGTTTTATTAATTATATAATGCATTGTAATGACCAAAAAAGAAAATGATTGAAGATTGATATCAAATACATTGAGTTCTCTCAATTTTCAAAGCTTTTAGCTTTGTTCTTCACAAGAAGAAAACCAAATCAAACTTATCAAAGATTTTCATCTTTGTGGCGTTTTTCGATTGTTCTTCGCACGGATTGTCAAAACAAGTTCTTTGAAGGTTCGTTTGAAATTCAATTGTTTTATCGTTGATAATGGTTGCTAAGTTATAATCGCTTAGAGGTGAATATCTCAAAATCGTTACTTGTTTCAAAAGATCGGGACAACATAATCGTTCCTTGTTTGTTATTGAATTGAGGGTGCGATTTCTATATTCGTGCTTGCCTTTCATTCGTACGAGGATTCGTATCAAACACTAGTTAGATGGTTTGTAAATAGAATAAATTTGCAAGTTGATCATGTGTTGTAGACTTTACATTTGATCTGGTATGATAAATAAACTTAACTTGTTGTATGCTTGATGTGAATCTGGCCGGACATGACGTGCTAATGACCGGAAATGACGTGCTAATGGTTGGAAGGAAGTTCAAAGAGGCACTACAAGGAGTGATGAGCAAGGAAGAGGGGCTCGTGATGCATGGGCGTACGTTGGAAAGCCAAAAGAACATTATTCAGGCATTGTTGAATCAGGCCGAGCCTACACGGATGTCCACACGGACCTGTGCACGGGGTCCGTGCCCATCACAATTGAGAATGAAGAAAACCGAGCCTATACGGACCCATGCACAGACCTGTACACGGGGTCCGTGTCTTTTGTTTGCTGGAGAATATTTTGGCCGAGTGTACACGGTCCCTCATCCGGAGGCCTACACGGGGTCCGTGTCCTATACGTGTTGGTGAGAAGTTGTTCCTAAATTAGAGTTTTAATTATTTTGGTAACTAGATTTCATATCTTTTGATTTGGTATCAATATATAGACGAAAATCTATCATTGTAAAAAAACTTTTGAGTCATTGATTGAGTTTTATATAAAACTTTCTTTGAGAATTCTCTCAAAAACAAGCTTAAGTTTCGTTATAACTTTTGCGTTGTATCAAATCAAACTTATCAAAAGATTTATCTTTTGTGGCGTTTGTCAATCGAATATCACGAGGGTTGCCAAGGACGGGTTCTTTGGAGGTTCTCTTGAACGAGATTGTTTCTATCGTTGATTAATTGTTGCTAGACCGCGTGATCTAGAGGCGATTATCACACCTATCAATTACTTGTTTCAAAGATCGGGACAAATCAAATATCTCGTGGGCGGGATCGCATCAATGCTTGTATACACTTTTAATTAACAATGCTTGGATATTATAAATTTTTATTTTTTTTATCAAAGGAGCATACAGAATTGATCAATTTAGTCCCAAATGATTAAAGAAGATGAGTTAGCACCCGGGTCCCCACAGTATCGAATCTCTGCAATAGGAGTCGATCTACTACTAAGCACATCAATACCACCAAACATCTAGTGTCTTGGCGGTTCTGCCAAAGACTTGGTGTAATATCCAAGCCTGGTGTAACAGTACGGTTTAATATTTCACACGTTCATTGACTACTTGGTCAAGTTTAAGTATAGTTTGGATGTTAAGAGTTTCGATTTATGATTTATAGTATGGTTGGTTATAGATGACGTGTAGTGTTATAGTAGCTGCGTTACGATTAAATTCATGATAATTTATATATTGATCAAAATGATGTGAGGCCTTCCATTAGAAAGATAAGACATACGGCTATAACTTTCTTGTTTTAAGTTTTGTTCAAATCATTGTGGAAGATAAGCCAAAAGTGCCCCGAAGTGTGTAGCATATCACCCTCAGAGCTATGGGTTCACGGTTAGCTTTCAGTACAGCATATCACCCTCAGAGCGACAGTCAATCGGAGAGAGTTATTCAGATTCTAGAGGATATGCTCAGAGCTTGCACTATTGATTATTCTGGTAGCTGGGATTCTAAACTGCCTCTTGTGGAGTTCACGTACAATAACAGTTACCAGGCGACGATTGGGAATGGCACCGTACGAAGCACTTTATGGCAGGAAGTGTAGATCTCCCTTGTATTGGGATGAGATTGGTGAGAGGAAGATGTTGGGTCCAGAGTTGGTCCAACAGACTGCTGATGTAGTTGCTGTTATTAGAGAGAGGATGAAGACAGCGCAGTCGAGACAGAAGAGCTATGCGGATGTACGTCTTAGACCTTTGCAGTTTGAGGTTGGCGATCACGTGTTTTTGAAGATAGCACCTCTCAAGGGTGTGATGCGGTTTGGCAAGAAGGGCAAGTTGATTCCGAAATTTATTGGCCCCTTTGAGATTTTGGACAGAGTTGGTGATCGAGCCTACAGGTTAGCCCTACCGCCAGATCTTGACAGAGTCCATAATGTTTTTCACGTATCGATGCTCAGGAAGTATATTGCGAATCCTTCCCATGTTCTTCGCCACGAGCCATTGGACTTGACGCCGAATTTGACGTACCAAGAGATTCCGGTTCAGATACTGGACCGCAAATTTAAAGTTTTGAGGAACAAAGATATCGGCATCGTTAAAGTTCTTTGGAGGAACCATTTGATCGAAGAGGCCACGTGGGAACCAGAGGATGAGATGAGAGAGAAGTATCCTGAGTTGTTCGTTCAGTGACGTCAATTTCGAGGACGAAATTCCTCTAAGGAGGGGAGATTGTAATACCAAGCCTGGTGTATGGTACGGTTTAAGTTTTCATAAGTTTATTGACTACTTGGTCATGTTTAGGTATAGTTTGGATGTTAAGAGTTTCGATTTATGATTTATAGTATGGTTGGTTATAGATGATGTGTAGTTCTTTTGTAGCGGCATTACGATTAAATTCATGATAATTCGTATGTTGATCCAAATGAGGTGAGGCCTTTTCCATTAGAAAGATAAGACATAGAGGTGTAACTTTCTTGTTTTGAGTTTTGTTCAAATCATTGTGGAAGGTAAGCCAAAAGTGCCCCGAAGTGTTTCGTGTGTTTCGACGTTCCTCCAGTGACACATGTTGGGAGATTTAGCATAACCTTTTGCTTAGACCTTCAAATGACTTGAGGTCAATTGGAGATGCAAGCCAAAACATAGAGCTACAACTTTCCTGTTTACCACCTTTCCTAATTCTGAAGGGAAGAGGCGTTTCGGAAGCGATCTTTGAAGTGGCTGCGCGCCCGAGCGGGAATAAATGTCCGCCCGGGCGGGCCTTGTTCGAAAATATTATGTTTTGGCCGTGAGTTCCGCGCCCGAGCGGAAAAAGATGTTCACCCGGGCGGCCAGCGATGTTCAGAAAACGTTTTTTTGGTGTTTTAAGGTATAAAATCGGTGGAGACTTCACTTTTCTCTTATTTCCCTCATTCCTCTCCACTCTTCTCGGTTGTTCACCTCAAGGAGAAGCTAGGGTTCTCATTCCTTCTTCATTTCCTTTGATTCAAGCTTCTTGTTGGGTTGTTGAAGTGAGAACAAAATTAATTTGGAGTTAAGGAGCTAAGGTAAGCTTGTAATCTTAGTTTTTTTTGGGTTGTGGTGTAGGGGAAAGTTATGGAAGTTGTGATTGTGTTGGTTTTATGGATTTGATGGTATGGTTAATTGATTATTAAGTTGTTGATGGTTCAATACATAGTTTATTGTTGTAGGATTTGTACCAAGAGATTAGAATCAAGATTTCAATTGGTTGTAAGTGGAATTCATCTCTTGTGCTCACATGATGAAGTATAGGTATTGTATTTCAATGATTTTAAAATGTTATTCACTTCCATTTGATTCATGTTATGTATGGATACACTTTGTTGTATATTAGAGGCTTTTATAAGTCTCAATTGTAGTAAAAGGGAATGCCAAAGAGAAGAGTATTCAAAGTGCTTGTTTTAATGTCTAAGAGTGTTCAAATGACTTATTGGATTGATAAATAGATAGTCAGAGATTGCATGCAATTAGTTGATCAACGACCATAGGCTTATATCCCAACAGAGTAATTGATTTATATCGATGGGATATAGGTACAGAGACAGAGATACTATTTAGATATCAATCCAACAAAGGAAAGAGAAATACCATCGTTATAGTCATGTTATACTATGTTATTACATATTTCAAGAGTTAGATGGTATTTTAATGATTTCAAAGTCATTTTTTACAGAGTATGATATATGTAGATTGTTATGTAAGAGTTTCACTTGCTGAGTTTTATACTCATTCCAGTTATTTCATGTGATTCAGATAAGAGGGACGAGCCAGGACGTTAATTGGAGCCGGGGTCATATGCATACAAGAGATGGAAGGAAGAAGATATTTTGCTGGCATTTTGACATGATCAAAAATGATATTTTGTATTTTGATCAAAAATGATATTTTGTATTTTGATCAAAAATGATATTTTGTATTTTGATGCAACACTTGATTGATCATGTATATATTTTTGATTGTAAATGTTTTATGTCAAGAAAAATTTTAAATCCTTTTTCCCTCTAAGTAAATTTTTAATTTTGTGCTGTGTTATTTTATAAAATCGGTCAGAGGCGTTATATTTAGTGGTACCAGAGCAACGTTCTTCGGACCAATGCATATGACTTCGTCTACTTTCAACAGTCCCGGGTATGTCTTTTCTACATCTATTTATTGTCATTGGTTCATATGTATTATGTGAGCACATTGTAGGATTTAATGCCTCCTAAGAGAAAGGCTGCAGAGGGTGAGGATAGCTCCTCATCGAGATTTGTCGACGAGTTCGGCAAATTATTGAAAGAGCAAGCCAAGGTTCACAGTGAGCAGATTCAACAGTTGCTCCGTTTGCAAGGTTCTGGTCAAGGTAGAGGCCAAGAGAGAAGCCAAGGGATTCAAGCAGTTGGGACTGATGAGATCTTTACTGCTTTTAAGAGGATGGATCTTCCTGAGTTTGCAGGAAGCACTGATCCATTGATGGCTGTAGAGTGGATTATAGCACTTGAGGCGATATTTGATCATCTCAAGTATGAAGACAATGATAGTGTAATGCCTTAGATTGTATGTGGATAAAATGAAAAGATGAAGTGTTGCTTGAAGAAAGGGACCGCACCCGCGCCTAGAGAAGCACCGCACCCGCGGTGCATGGACAAAAAGTTAGTCATTTTTACAGTAGGGTCACCGCACCCGCGGTCCAAGAACGAGTGCACCCGCGGTTGATGGACAGAGAGTTGGAAATTAATTACAGAAATGACACCGCACCCGCGGTTCAAATGTAACCACACCCGCGTTGATGTCACCGCACCCGCGGTCTTATATGTAGCGCACCCGCGGTCGTCGATTTTGGAAAATGAATGGATTGGCGAAGCTTGAGCGCAGCCGCGGTTCATGAACTACCGCACCCGCGGTCATACGTGTTACTTGGAAAATATAACACTTGCCCTTAACCATGCAATATAATGAGTTGTCCTTGTTCCTTTCCTTCTTCAGCAGATAGAACCGAGAGATTCAGGGGAGAAAGCTTCAACTTCTCTTGTGCTCTTGAGCTTGTGATTTTGAAAGATTCACACATCCAAACTTTAATCCGATTTCGGGTTTGAGCTCCTCTCTTCAAGGGCTAGCAAAGGATGTAAGTTTGGTTATGTTTCAGCATGTTTTGAAGTTACGTGTTGGGGGAAATTCTGTTATGCTTATAATCATATGTTCTTGAGATCATGGACATCGTAGAAACGTAAACGAATCGAGAAAATGAGGGCATATGCAATTGTTATGAATTTCCAACATATATATGTACAAGTTTATGCAGATTTTGAGATATGACACATAGATTGTGCTGATTATGAGTTGAGGATTATGATTTGTTAAAATATGTTGAGATTTGAATGGACCGGTATCGATAAACTATGCCGTTATACCGTCGAATTGTATCAAGATTTGATGTTGAACCACACTTGTAATAGTTTGAGTTGTGATTTGATATTGTGCATCTCAACATTGTCATTTCAGATTTGTATTGACAGATTCGATATCCCTACTGCGAGACTTCGATTTATTCGACGACAAGAAGGTATAATGCATGTTTTGTTTGGGGAAGACACAACTCAAATAAGATTCAATTTGAGTTTCCCAACAAAACCACATACTAGATTAGTTGCTTGTCTTTTGACATGATTATGATTTGTTTATGGATTGTATTCAAATCTTTTGATATGATTATGCATTTATAGATTTATATTCATGCATTTGAGATAGGAGAGTCATTGGCAGATTTGCCAAACTTCTAGACGTTCGGTGTATCGACGCATAGGAGCAGACATCCTCCGATTGTAGACATTCGATACAGACATGACCGAAGTCTAGGAATAAGACGTACAGTTACCCCGATTGGGAGGATAGGTGACAGACAGTGACGTTTTATTCACACCGGGATCCCTAGAGTAGAGTCGATTCGAGTCAAGACATGATTTGATTTGAGTTGCATGTTTAGATAGATCGGTTTCATAGACTATGGAGCCATTGTTATTGCTTTCATGCATGATTTATGATTTCGTATCAGCATGTATACATGTTTTATACTGGGATTTGTTCTCACCGGAGTTTCCGGCTGTTGTTATGTCTGTATGTGTGCATAACAACAGGTGGGACAGGATCAGGGTCACGACAGAGATGAGAGATCGAGATAGCGTGGTGACTTCGGGCGCAGCAGATTACTAGTGGTTTCTCTTACTAGACATGTACCATATTTTGATTATGGTTGGGATTGAACACTAGTTTGTATGAATGTATAGAACAAGACATGTAAAGATGTTTATTGAAATAAAAAAAAAACTATCTTGTGCTTGAGTTATAAATATTTGATTTAATGTTAAAAGCAAAATTTTGACCCGTATTTTTGAACGAGGATCCGATTAATCCCGAAAAGAATTTAGTTAGAGCCCGGGTCCCCACAACATGTGGTACCAAAGCAGTAGGTTCTGTAGACTAAGATAGAATAGAATGAGCGGGGGTAGATCGAGTCTTCTTCCTCGCTTTTGATGTGCTAGCATGATTTAATGCTTTTCCTATTATATGTTGTATTGTATCTGAGTTGATTTACAGCATATACTTGTAAAGACTGAATCAGAACCGATTCTGGATCAGAGGTATATGATCAGAGGAGGGTTGAGAAAGATTGTAATAGCCAAGCCTGGTGTACGGTACGGTTTAAGTTTTCATAAGTTTATTGACTACTTGGTCAAGTTTAGGTATAGTTTGGATGTTAAGAGTTTCGATTCATGATTTATAGTATGGTTGGTTATAGATGATGTGTAGTGCTTTTGTAGCGGCATTACGATTAAATTCATTATAAATTGTATATTGATCCAAATGAGGTGAGGCCTTTTCCATTAGAAAGATAAGACATAGAGGTGTAACTTTCTTATTTTGAGTTTTGTTCAAATCATTGTGGAAGGTAAGCCAAAAGTGCCCCGAAGTGTTTCGTGTGTTTCGACGTTCCTCCAGTGACACATGTTGGGAGAATGGGCATAACTTTTTATTCAGACGTCCAATGGATCTGAAATTTTGAGGGATTCAAAATAAGACATAGAGCTACAACTTTGTAGTTTACTAGTTTTCCAAATTATGAAGGAAAGAGGCGTTTCAGAAGCGATCTTTGGAGTAGCAGTGCGCAGAGTGCGCGCCCGAGCGGGAATAAATGTCCGCCCTGGCGGGCCTTGTTCGAAAATATTGTGTTTTGGCCGTGAGTTCCGCGCCCGAGCGGAAAAATATGTTCGCCCGAGCGTCCAGCGATTTTTTTAAAAACGTGTTTTCGGATTTTAAGTGTTTTAATGCAAGAGTTGGTCTCATTTTTCCTCATTTCTACTCCTCCTTTTCGTTTCTTCTTCTCTTGGGAGACTAGGGTTCCAATTTCTCTCCTTTCTTTTCTTTAACCCAAGCTTCTTGTTAGTTATTTGTGTTGAGAGCAAGATTATTTTGGGATCAAGGAAGCTAAGGTAAGCTTTTGGTTTAGTTTATTCTTGGTTTTGGAGTTGGGAGAAATCATGGGTTTGGTGATGTGTTGATTTTATGGATTAATTGATATGGGTTTATGACTATTGAGTTGTTGATGGTTCAATACATGGTTTATTGTTGTAGGTTTTGTACCAAGATTATAGATTCAAGGTGTTCTTGTGGTTTGTAAGTGGAATTTCATCCCTTGTGCTCACATGATTATATATGTATTGTGTTTCAAAGGTTTTATTGTGTTATTCCCTTCATTTGATTCACTATTATGTATTGATACCTTTGTTGTATATTTTGGAGGCAATTGATGTCTCAACTTTGAGAAGGGAATACAAAAGAGAAAGAATATCAAAGTATTTGATGAAATGTCCCAAAGAAAGAGTTTAAATGTTTTATGGATTGATAGATACATAGTCAGAGATTGCATGCAATTAGTTGATCAACGACCATAGGCTTATATCCCTCAGAGTTGTCGATTTATATCGATGGGATAAGAGCACCACAGACAGAGTTACTATTGATATCAATCCACCATAGTAAAGAGAAATACCATCTTATTGTTATGCTATTGCTACGATATACATGTTTCAGAGTTGATGGTGTTTTATGTTTTCAAAGCCATGTTTTATAGAATATACTATGTATCATTGCTATGTAAGAGTTCCACTTGCTGAGTTTTATACTCATTTCAGTTATTTCATGTGATGCAGATAAGAGCGACGGACCAGGACGTTGATTGTGGCCCGGAGTCATATGCATACGAAGTTGGAAGGAAGATGTTATTTTGCAAGTATTTTTAGATCATGATCATAGGAATGATATTTTGTATTTTGTTATATCATTTGAATGATCATTTATTTACTTTTAAACATTTTATGGTGATGTATTTTGAAACCTTCCTTCATTTTATAAGAAAATTTTAAAATTCCGCTGCTATTTTTATTGTAAACGGGTAGAGGTGTCACATTTAGTGGTATCAGAGCACCGTTTTTCGGACCAATGAATATGACTTCGTCTACTTTCAACTGTCCGGGTATGTTTTCTTTTGCATCTATTCATTGTTATTTATTGATATGTCTTTTGTGAGCACATTGTGGAGTATGCCTCCTAAGCGTAAGGCGTCAGAGGGTGAGGATAGTTCTTCCTCGAGAGTTGTCGATGAGTTCGGCAAGTTGCTTAAAGAGCAAACCAAAGTCCATAGCGAGCAGATTCAGCAGCTGCTTCGATTGCAAGGAACAGGACAGGGTAGAGGCCAAGTGAGAGGCCAAGTAGCTCAGGCAGTTGGCACTGATGCCGTCTTTTTTGCTTTTAATAGAATGGATCCACCGGAATTCGCAGGTAGCACTGATCCGTTAGTGGCTGTCGAGTGGGTCAAGGCGCTTGAAGCAATCTTCGACCATCTTCATTATGAGGATAAAGACAGGATCAGCTGTGCAGTATTCATGTTGATAAAGGCTGCACGTATCTGGTGGAATGCCACTAAGGTTGGTGTCGATGTTTCAGCTTTGAAGTGGCAAGAGTTCACAGACCTGTTCTATGACAAGTACTTTCCCGACGCACTTCGAGCTAGGAAGGTGACAGAGTTCTTGGAGCTTCGACAGGGAGGTATGAACGTTGATGAGTACATTCTCAAGTTCGAGGAGGGTTGTTTATTTGCTCCGTATATTGCTTCAAATGACAAAGATAAAGGTGCTCATTTCATTCGAGGCCTTAGAGCTGAGATCAGGAGAGATATCAACATGTCCAAGGCTGTGACTTTCAAAGAGATTGTGTCTAAGGCGTTATTGGCCGAACAAGACGAGAAGGATATCGCCAGAGAGAGGCAGGAGAGGCATCAAGCTGTTGCTCAGAGAGGCCAGGGCTCGAATCAAAGAGGCAAGGATCGTTTCAAAGGGAAGGGCAAGATGGAATCGAGTCCTAGACCACCGCCAGTTCCAGTTGATCCTGAGAAGCCGCTGTGTCCTAAATGCAGCAGACATCATCGAGGAGAGTGCAGATTTGGCACTCATATGTGTTATCGTTGTGGCACGGCTAGCCACATTGCTAAAGATTGTCCAAGGGGAGCGCGAGCAAGGATAAGGTGCAGGGTCGCATCTTTACGATGACCAAGGAAGGTATAAACCATGATTCTTCTGTGATCTCTAGTACTATTTAAATTTCAGGCAGAGTAGGTACGACTTTGATTGATACAGGTGCTACTCATTCTTTTATGTTTGAATTGTTTTTGAGATCTTTGGGTATAGTTCCTTCTGTTCTTCCCCTCCAGTTCAATGTTGTTTTGCCTTCGGGGGATGTGTTGTGCCCGACATCGATTGTGTATGCGTGCTCTGTTCAAATTGATGGGCGTTTGGTTTTTGCTGATTTGATTGTCATCCCGATGGTTGCATTTGATGTTATACTTGGCATGGATTGGTTATCAACCTATCGTGCAGTGATTGATTGCGTTGCTAAGACGGTGACTTTTGCAGATGATGGCAATAGGGAAGGTATGCTCGCCAGTGCAGGTACTTCGCTGGTCCTTCCTTTTATTTCTTGTCTTGAGGCTGAGAAGTTGCTGTGTAGAGGTTGTGATGTGTTTTTGGCTTTGATTGTGGATGTGGATAGAATGATTAAGTTGAATATTGATGATATCGATGTTGTGAGGGAGTTTGCTGATGTGTTTGAGGATGATGTGCCGGGTTTGCCGCCGGATAGAGATGTGGAGTTTGTGATTGATCTGGTTCCAGGTACGGTTCCTATTTCTAAGGCTCCGTACAGAATGGCCCCTACCGAGCTGAAGGAGTTGAAGACGCAGTTGCAGGATCTTTTAGACAAGTGTTTTATTCGACCGAGTTCTTCGCCTTGGGAAGCTCCGGTTCTTTTTGTCAAGAAGAAAGATGGGTCGTTGCGGCTGTGTATCGACTATAGGGAGCTCAACAAAGTGACTATCAAGAACAAGTATCCGTTGCCACGGATAGATGATTTGTTTGATCAGCTGCAAGGTGCTACTGTATTTTCGAAGATTGATCTTCGGTCTGGCTACAATCAGTTGAAGGTTAGGGAATCTGATATCCCTAAGAGAGCGTTCCGGACCAGGTATGGTCACTATGAGTTTCTTGTGATGTCTTTTGGTCTGACCAATGCTCCTTCAGTTTTCATGGACCTGATGAACCGTGTGTTCAAGCCGTATTTGGATAGCTTCGTCATTGTCTTCATCGACGATATCTTGATCTATTCCAAAACCAGAGAGCTTCATGCAGAGCATCTCAGAGTTGTTCTTCAGTTGTTGAGAGAGAAGATGTTGTATGCTAAGTTGAAGAAGTGTGAGTTTTGGTTGGAGCAGATTTCTTTTCTAGGCCATGTTGTTTCGAAGGATGGCATAGCTGTTGATCCAGCAAAGATTGAGGCGATTCAGAAGTGGCCTATTCCTACCACTGTCTCAGAGGTACGCAGTTTTCTTGGGTTGGCAGGTTATTATCGTCGTTTCATTTACGATTTCTCAAAGATTGCCCTGCCGTTAACCAATCTGACGAGGAAGACTGTGAAGTTTGAGTGGTCCAATGAATGCCAAAGTGGATTTCACGAGTTGAAAGATAGATTGACGACAGCTCCGGTACTTGCATTGCCTAGTGGTTCAGAGGACTTTGTTGTTTATACTGACGCGTCGAAGAAAGATCTTGGTGCAGTGCTGATGCAACGTGGAAAGGTTATAGCTTATGCTTCTCGCCAGTTGAAGGACTACGAGAAGAATTATCCTACGCACGATCTGGAGCTGGCAGCTGTGGTTTTTGCCTTGAAAATCTGGAGACATTACTTATATGGCGAAAAGTGTGAAATTTTCACGGACCACAAGAGCTTGAAGTATCTGTTTTCCCAGAAAGAGCTCAATATGCGGCAGAGGAGGTGGTTAGAGCTTGTCAAAGATTATGATGTGACGATTAGTTACCACCCGGGGAAAGCGAATGTTGTAGCAGATGCTTTGAGCCGTAAATCGAGTTCTTCTTTGAGTTCGATGATTCAGCAGCCGTTGTTGTTAGACTTGCAGCGAGAGGAGATAGCTTTGGTGGTTCCGGGGACCATTGCTCGCTTTTCAGCGTTATTCATTCGGGCTACTTTGACAGACAGGATCCGTAGAGAGCAGGCTGTTGATGTTCAGTTGTCAGAGTTGAGAGCCAGGGCTGAGGAGAGAGGTAATTCAGAGTTTGGAGTGAATGGAGACGGTTTGATGACATTCAGAGGTCGTATTTTTGTTCCTACTGGTGATGATATTCGACGAGACGTCTTGACAGAGGCACATAACGCACCATATTCGATACATCCAGGCAGCACCAAGATGTATCAGGATCTTCGTAGACTCTACTGGTGGCCAGGTATGAAGAAAGACATTGCCATGTTTATTTTTCAGTGTCTTACTTGTCAGCAGGTGAAGATTGAGCACCAGAGACCTGCTGGGACATTGCTATCTTTGCCAATTCCTCAGTGAAAATGGGAGCATATTACGATGGATTTCGTGACTGGTCTCCCCAGAACGCAGAAAGGTTTTAACTCTATTTGGGTTATTGTTGATCGGTTAACCAAGTTAGCGCATTTTCTCCCAGTCAAGACGACGTATTCCATGAACCAGTATGCCGAGGATTATATAGCAGAGATTGTTAGACTTCACGGTGTCCCTGTGTCGATTGTGTCTGATCGTGACCATAGATTTACCTCAGAGTTTTGGAAGAGTTTGCACAGAGCTATGGGTTCACGGTTAGCTTTCAGTACAGCATATCACCCTCAGAGCGACGGTCAATCAGAGAGAGTTATTCAGATTCTAGAGGATATGCTCAGAGCTTGCACTATTGATTATTCTGGTAGCTGGGATTCTAAATTGCCTCTTAAGGAGTTCACGTACAATAACAGTTACAAGGCGATGATTGGGATGGCACCGGACGAAGCACTTTATGGCAGGAAGTGTAGATCTCCCTTGTATTGGGATGAGATTGGTGAGAGGAAGATGTTGGGTCCAGAGTTGGTCCAACAGACTGCTGATGTAGTTGTTGTTATTAGAGAGAGGATGAAGACAGCGCAGTCGAGACAGAAGAGCTATGCGGATGTACGTCGTAGACCTTTGCAGTTTGAGGTTGGCGATCACGTGTTTTTGAAGATAGCACCTCTCAAGGGTGTGATGCGGTTTGGCAAGAAGGGCAAGTTGAGTCCGAGATTTATTGGCCCCTTTGAGATTTTGGACAGAGTTGGTGATCGAGCCTACAGGTTAGCCCTACCGCCAGATCTTGACAGAGTCCATAATGTTTTTCACCTATCGATGCTCAGGAACTATATTGCGAATCCTTCCCATGTTCTTCGCCACGAGCCATTGGACTTGACGCCGAATATGACGTACCAAGAGATTCCGGTTCAGATACTGGACCGCAAAGTTAAAGTTTTGAGGAACAAAGATATCGGCATCGTTAAAGTTCTTTAGAGGAACCATTTGATCGAAGAGGCCACGTGGGAACCAGAAGATGAGATGAGAGAGAAGTATCCTGAGTTGTTCGTGCAGTGACGTCAATTTCGATGACGAAATTCCTCTAAGGAGAGGAGATTGTAATAGCCAAGCCTGGTGTACAGTACGGTTTAAGTTTTCATAAGTTTATTGACTACTTGGTCAAGTTTAGGTATAGTTTGGATGTTAAGAGTTTCGATTCATGATTTATAGTATGGTTGGTTATAGATGATGTGTAGTGCTTTTGTAGCGGCGTTACGATTAAATTCATGATAAATTGTATATTGATCCAAATGAGGTGAGGCCTTTTCCATTAGAAAGATAAGACATAGAGGTGTAACTTTCTTATTTTGAGTTTTGTTCAAATCATTGTGGAAGGTAAGCTAAAAGTGCCCCGAAGTGTTTCGTGTGTTTCGACGTTCCTTCAGTGACACATGTTGGGAGAATGGGCATAACGTTTTACTCAAATGTCTAATTGATCTGAAATTTTGAAGGATTCAAGATAAGACATAGAGCTACAACTTTGTAGTTTACTACTTTTCCAATTTATGAAGGGAAGAGGCGTTTCAGAAGCAATCTTTGGAGTGACAGTGCGCAGAGTGCGCGCCCGAGCGGGAATAAATGTCCGCCCGGGCGGGCCTTGTTCGAAAATATTGTGTTTTGGCCTTGAGTTCCGCGCCCGAGCGGAAAAATATATTCGCCCGAGCGGCGAGCGATTTTTTTAAAAACGTGTTTTCGGATTTTAAGTGTTTTAATGCAAGAGTTGGTCTCATTTTTCCTCATTTCTACTCCTCCTTTTCGTTTCTTCTTCTCTTGGGAGACTAGGGTTCCAATTTCTCTCCTTTCTTTTCTTTAACCCAAGCTTCTTGTTAGTTATTTGTGTTGAGAGCAAGATTATTTTGGGATCAAGGAAGCTAAGGTTAATTCACAGTTAGACCCTTTAAGAGACATCCCACTCTCAACTCTCTCACAAAACGCTTGAATACAACACAACAACGAAGTAAGATAAGGATGAAAGTCATACCTCATGGTTGTTGCGTTGGCAACTAACCTTACCTCACTGTGAGTGTTCTCAACATCAAATAGATCATCCCATTGCATTTTTACACCTTCCTCATTTGCTCGTCTCCTCATCATGTCTTCGTCGAAATCCTACAAAGGAGAAATAATAATGCTCGGGATTGAACGGCTATATCATCACAGTGAGAATAAACCAACTTGTACATAGGTACATGAAATGGTTTATGCAAGAACAAGAAACTCTCAACCTCACTCTTTTGGGCCTTTAATTTATTTTTCTTTTCTTTGGCCTCTTTTTCTCTCTCTTTTTCTTTCATCTCATTTTTTTTCATCTTTTTTTTTTCATGGCCATCTCACTCTTTTGTTGTAAGGCTCGGGAATTTGATTACCGTAATCTGAGATTAATCTGAAATGATTTGGCAATAATTAATACGATTATTGATTTTTAATCGAGATAATTACGAAAGGGATAACCGAGACACGAAATGAGATAGCGTGTGAAAATGGATGTGAGAGGACAGTAGCATCGGCGCACATGCGCGACCGGATGCGCGCACATGCGCCAAACAGGCAGAAGACCTCGCGCATATGCGCGGAAGATATCGCGCATATGCGCGAAGGCTATGCGAGTGACTCCAGAGAGTCTCGTGCATATGCGCGGAGATGAGTCGCGCATATGCGCGAGGCAATGTACAGGATATGCGTGGAGACCGAGTGTCTCGCGCATATGCGCCGATTGGGGTCGCGCATATGCGCGAGACGTGTTTTATGAAGGAGTGAGCCACTTGCCTTGCATGCACGAAATATGTATGTGTATATATATAAACATACAAACGTTAATCCTCAGAAGGAAAAAGAAAGAAAGGAACAGAAGAAGCAGCTTCTGCTTTTGATCGAGATTTACGAAAAATCCGTCCGTCTGTTTTGAATCTGACTTCGGTACTGTGTTCCAATCAACGCAAGCTACAACTGGAAGTAAGTTTTGTTACGTTTAGACATGTTTTGAAATTATGATGTTGTCAGAATTAAATGGAATTCATATATGATGTTGTTGACATGTTAGACATCATAGAATCGAAGTCAGATTAAAGAATAGACTGTTTATGAAATTGTTATGAATTTCAGAGTTGATTTAGTTGAGATTCTATATAAGAATTGTGTTATTATTCAGATTATGAGTTGTACTGATACTGGTTATGAATTCTGGTATTATATCTGAGATGTTGAGATAGACGAGGTTATCGTGACTGTATTGTTATGCCGTCGAAACATCAGTAGATTGATATTGATCAGATTCAGTATTGATTGAGATTGATCAGATTCAGTATTGATTTCGATTGTATCGTGATATCATTGATATGAATTAGATTGTACCTTATTCAGATATAGATCAGATTATATACCGATTTGAGTATTGATCAGAACAGTTCTAGAATTGAGTTATATACTGATATTGTAATTATGCAATTGTCATTATCAGATTGATATGGACAGACTTGACTTCGAGACTTCGTCTTCATCAGATCGTGAGGATAAAGGTATAAATAAATGTTGATTCGGGATTGCACAACTCGGGTTAGGTTTGACTTGAGTTTCCCAAAATCACATACTTTACTTTATTGCATTGATATTTGCAGCTTATCAGATTGATATGCTTAATCTATTAAATTATAGCAGAGCCAGAGCTTGAGTCTAGGGCAGATCAGCCTAGCTAGGGCAGAATCGCCGAGTCTTTGTCAGAACCGCTAGACTCTAGACTTACGGTGTATCGATGAGCTTGGATGTAGATCGACGTCTATTGTAGACATTCAATACAGCATACCAAAGTCTAAATTAGATCGGGATCCCTAGATTAGAATGAGAGATGAGCCGAGTCTTAGATATTGAGACTAGAATTCGACTTACAGATCCGTATTGATTTATGTTTCGTAGATTACGATTCATGTTTTATTTACAGACTGGTATTGATACATGTTGTTTGATTATACTACATGTGATAAGATATAATTCATGCTTTTATGTTACTTCAGTTAACTGCATGTATACATTATTTATACTGGGATTTATTCTCACCGGAATATCCGGCTGTTGTCTTGTTTTGTATGTGTGCATGACAACAGGTGGGACATGATCGGGGTCAAGAAGATGATGAGAGAAGACGAGTTTAGAGTGGTGATTCCGGACTTATTGTAGATTTGGTTTAATACTTGAAATTTAGTAGTTAAACCTTAGAATAGTTTGAACTAGAAGCATGTTGTACAAGATTTGTATTATTATACTGGGTTGTATAATAGATTGATTCCATTACCTTCCGCATTTTAAAGAAAAATTTTTAGACCCTGTTTATCTTAATTGATAATTAAATCCCAAAGATGATTAAGATGATGATTAGCGTCCGGGTCCCCACAATAGGTGGTATCAGAGCGATAGATTCTTTAGATTGAGATAGAAGAGGATGAGCAGGGTAGATTGAGTTTTCTTTCCTTGCATGTGATTGCTAGCATGAGATTTATTTTAATGTTGATTTACATTGTGTATGCTAGCCTGAGATTATGTTTTACTGCTTTGAAATACATGGTTACCTGATTATCTGATTTGAGTTGGTATAATGTATTATTGAGAATGAATCAGATCTGATTCATGATCAGCAGTAAGATGATCTGAGAAAGATTGGAACAGATTTGTAGTATTTGAGTACTAATGTTTTGATAAGCAGATATACCTCCACGGAGAATTCCAGAAAGGGGTAGTACTTCGACTGAACAGATAGATGTATCAGAAACTCAGATGGAAATACAGTTGAAAGAATTTCAGTTATTTCAGCTGCCGATTCTGAGTGGTACCGAGACGTCTGAAGATTGTGAGAACTGGTTTGATGACATAGAAATACTGTTTGATTTACTTAATTACTCAGATGAGCAGAGAATTAAACTGATATTCCACCAGTTACGAGAGACTGCCAGGAGTTGGTGGATTACAAGTAAAAG